>NC_056734.1:295357921-295405421 GCF_019279795.1 Protopterus annectens | reverse complement strand
ATGTTGTGCCAGGTAATGTAATTCCACCTTTGTAAACTAAACTGCATTAAAACTTTTTGGAGCCTTTCTAGAGTTGTTCAGTTTCCTGTGTACATTGGCTATGCAAAAATAACTGTTAAATATACATGTGATGTGACCCGATAAGGGTGGGGGCCTAATTTCCATGGAGGAAAGTGATTATATCTTGAGGATGCTAACTATGTTAGACAGCGAAGCATATGAAAAAGTTTCTGTAAATGAAGTAAATGGGGCCTTCTCGAAAATTCGGAACAACATTAATGATATGTTTCTAGAAGGCAAGATTAGTCTTGACATTAGTAACTATATGACAATGGCTGCCCCTTTGATACCTGTAATATTTAGAATCCCAAAAATCCATAAAAATTTAGAAGACACCCCACTGAGACCCATAGTGTATGGTAGAAACAACATCACATATCCCTGTGGTAAACTGGTGGACAGAATGCTAAGGAAACATCTTGCCACTGGATCTCAAATTTGTAAGGATTCTTGGGGTTTTTTACAGGCATTGAATGAAGTTGAGTATAATTCAGAATTTTGTTTCCTGATGATAGATGTCAAGGACCTATATACTGCAATACTACAAGCTCTAGGTATTAGTTGGGTGAGAGAATTCTTGATGGAGAAAGGTGTAGATGGGGACGAAATGAACCTAATAGAGGACCTATTAGAACTAATTTTGGAAAATAATTTTTTTCTGTTTAATAAGAATTGTTATTTGCAGAAAAGCGGGGTTGCTATGTGTTCACCCAGTGGGGGCAGCTTTGCAAATACTGCCATGGCCTTCTGGGAAAATACATTTCTGTTTCTCAATGACACATTCAGGAACAATGTGAGATGGTATACACGGCTTTTGGATGACATGTTTTTATTAATAAAAGGTAATTTAGAAACGGTTAACCAATTGTTAGATGAGATGTCAAACATGACATCCTTTCTAGAATTTACATTCAATTTCGGTGAACATGAAATGACTTAACTAGATGTGAAATTGAACAAGGATAATGCTAATAATAGATATGTAGCCCACATACATAGAAAATCCACATACTCTAATAATTTTCTTCACTTCACCAGTAACCATCCTGTACATCAAAAGCAGGCAGTGGTGACAGGGCAGCTCGTGAGAGCTGCCAGGATATATTCCCTTAACCAGGATTTTGACAATGAATGTCAAAACTTGAGAAATATGTTCCTCAAGCGGGGTTATCCATCTATTTTTTTTGGATGACATCATGGTTGAAGTGGAAAGGAAGAGAATGATGGGCCATTTTAAACCCATTTTGAATAGGATCATAATGGAATGGAATGGGGAGATGGTTAATGCCATAATAGACATGAATCCTAGGATAGAAAATGAATTTAATGTTAGTTTTATAACAACTTTTTCTAAGGATGCAGGTGCCCTCAGGAACATCTTGATTAAAAACTGGGCCCTTATAAACGGAGATGCTACCCTCAGGACCAAATTAATGGTTAAACCTAAAGTTACATATAGAAGTGGGCCCAACATCAAATCTATCCTGAAAAGGAATGTAAAACCTTATATACCCAACAAAGGTATGAAGAAATGTGTTAGATGCCCCTATTGTAAATTTATACAGTTAACATCAATATTTACTGTCCTGGGTGAACAATATGAGGTGCAAGGGAGATTTGACTGCAATACAAAAGGGGTAGTGTACCTTGCACAGTGCCAGGCATGTGTCTGCTTCTATGTGGGGAAAACAGAGAGACACTTTAAACAAATAATTTATGAACATCAATATAGTATAAATAAATAGAATACTACGAACACTTTGGCTAGACACATAAAGAATGAACCAAGTCACCAGTTTAAATACTTAGTAATTGAGCAAGTAATACCCAATTATAGGGGGGGGTCCGTGGACTTTGAGGTTAGAGGAGCATGAGCTTTTGTGGCAATTAAGGCTAAATGAACACTCATATCCTGCACTAAATGACCATTGCTCTTTGAAATGTATCTTAAAATTAAAGTCACTTTTAAAATAAATAAGGACACCAAACTTGATGGTGTTTATTCCTGTTTATATGTCAACATTTTAACATATTTACATATATATATATATATATATATATATATATATATATATATATATATATATATATATATATATATATATATATATATATATATATATATATATATATATATATGTATGTATATATATATATATATATATATATATAAATATATATATATTTATACATTTTTTACATCAAACAAGAATAATATGTTTGTGAATGAATCGTGAATTTTTTGATCATATGACTTGATAATCACATGACTTTTTAGGGTGGGTTTGTGATGCCATGAATCAGGAAATGCGTTTAAATGTTCTTTTGAATGCCTTTTATTTGTCTGAAGAAGTTAATTTTATTTATGTGAATGAAAGTGCTCACGTTAAAAGGTTTTTAAATTATAATTTGGATTATTGGATTACTTCCAGCTTTGAGGTGCCTGGTTTCCTGTTTTGGATTATTTGCTTCTCCTAAACAGTGTGCCACTCAACCAAAGTCCCTAAGGCAAAACAGCATGCCCAACACACTAGTCATAGTTGACTCAATAGTAAGGCGCATTGATGTCCCACTCACTAGGTTGAATAAGGAGAAAGTAGCAGTCAGCTGCCTGTCAGGTGCCAGGAACCTACACATAACGCATACATTCGGGTCACTCAACAACAGGTACAGATATGACTCTGTCATTTTTCATGTGGGTGTGAATGACCTAAGATGTACCTCCCTGGACTACATGAAAAGAGACATGGAGGAGCTCTCGGATTATGTAGCTCAGGTGGGTATGACCCTAGTCCTGAGCAGCATCCTACCATCACCCAGAATTATACCACAGTACAAGCAGAAAATTATTGATTTCAACAATTGGCTAAGTTTCTGGTGTTATTCTAGGGTCTACTTCATGTTGTCTAAACTGACAATATTGAGTCGGTTATTGTCAGCATGACAATATCAAATGTGAAGAACATCGTGCAAGTAAACAGACACCTCCGTAAAGGGATATTTTCATTTACCTCAATGTAGTGCAGTCTCGGAGTTGGTATATTTAAGTAGGGGGGATGTGTGGGGTGCAGGGGGGCTTGCCCCCAGCCTACACTACTTACTTTTTTTTAATTTGTTTTTTTTTACGTTATTCGCTTTTTTACTTAATCGATCAATAAAGTTCAACCTTTATTGGTTTGATTAAGAAAACTTTTGATAACTTGACATAGTCGCATTATTCTAAGGGGATCCAGTATCTGTCTGCCTGGGATGACATGATTGACAGACCTTGATGCTTTGGCAGAGATGGCCAGCATCTGTCACCCTGGGCTTCCGGATACTGGCTAAGGCTCTTGCCATCCCTATAGTACCTTTTTAGGCGGTGTTCCAAAGACCAAATTACCACTGTAACAGCTGCAAACAAATACGCTAGAAGTCTATATCTCAAAATGCACTTGCTTGAGGCACTCCTTAAAATGGAGAACATCGACATTTGTGCTGTAACAGAGATCTGGTTCAAGGCAGCAGAAAGCACCCCTGCACTACCAGGCTATAACTCATTCCACAACTTTCGGCCCTAGAACTTAGACCGAAGCTCCGAAGGTGGTAGTGTCTCCATATTATTAAAGGATGCACACACCTCCAGACTGGTACCCCAACATAATGCATGAGAGATACATCAGGTGCAGCTAACACTGGTTAAGACAGCGATTCAGGTCATAGCCTGCTATAGGTCCCCAGCCATGTCCCAAGACTCGTACTCCATATTCCTAAGCACCCTGGTGAATATTAGGGTCCAAAGTAACATTCTCTTACTAGACGACTTTGCCCGACATTTCCTGGAGTTCACTAATTCCAATGCCTTGGACCAGCTTGTTCCTACCCCCACTAGAGGTAGCAACATCCTTGACCTGGTCATTACTAACATGTGCAACCGTTGCTCTATACCACGAGTCAGTGCCTCCCTGGTTAGATCCAACCACAAACTAATCACCTTGGAAATCCACATCCCTCCCAGCACCCCCCAGCAAAGGTAACCACCATGAAAAACTTCTCCAAAGCTAACTTTGGGATCCTAAAAACAGAGTCAGCTAACTTCACAGCACCCATGCAAACAGAGAATAGTTGCATGATTGCAGAATCACACACCAGTGCACTGTACAAACACGTACACAAATGCATGGATCTCGCCATATCCAATAGAACCAAGACGCTCTCCTCCAAAAAAAGGAAGCTAATCTGGTGGTTCCCTGCCATAAACAAACTCTACAACAGAAGGAGGAAACTGATGCGGAATAAGGTGAAGTCCCAAAACTGGAAAAACTCCCTTATCTGCCTCAACAAAAAATTGAGATCCCTCATCAAATCCTCTAAAGTTAGGTATGAAAACAGAATTGCAGCAGATGGTAAAGACAACCACAAGGCCTTCTATAGTTATGTAAAGAATCTCTAAGTCAATACCCAGATTTGCTCTGAGCTACTGCACAATGGTACCTCCTATACTGAGCCAGCAGATGTTGCCAGTATACTGGCTGACAGATTCAGTGCCACCTTAACCCCCATCCCCCCAAAGGACGAATCACAATATGAATAGATTGCCAGGTACCCAGTATTACTGCTGCACAGGTTAAAACAGCACTGTCCAAGGCCAAGAATACAGCTTCTATGGGACCTAATAATATCCCAAGTTGTGTTCTACATGAACTACAGAGTGAGCTGGCACCTCACCTGTGTGCCCTGTTCAATCACAGCCTCACCTCAGGCTTTGTCCCTGCTGAATGGCACACTGCTACAATCATCCCTCCCCACAAAGGAAGAGTGACTACAGACCCTGGGAAGTATCGCCCCATTAGCCTGATGAGTCTGATATGCAAAGCTATGGAACGCATCTTCATGGACCTAATAAACAAGAATTTAGGGAATCTCCAAACTCTGGATCCCAGACAGTTTGGTTTTGTGAAGGGTAGATCATGCCTACCAACTTGGTTGACTTCTTTGAGTCAGTCACCAGAGCTGTGGATAAAGGCAAGGTGGTTCATACAGCCTACCCTGATCTGGCCAAGGCTTTTGATACCATTCCCCACTCAGGAATCAGAGAAAAACTCACTAAGCTTGGCACCAACCCTTATATCACTAGGTGGGTTGCAAACTGGCTCACAGATAGTCTCCAGAGTGTGAAAGTAGCTGACTCCAAGTCAGACTGCTGATTAATCACGAGAGGAGTCCCACAGGGTTTGGTCCTGGGTCCTCTCCTGTTTGGTATCTACTTCTCTGAGCTCCAGTCCAACATGAAGGGAATCTAACTGACAAAGTTCACAGACAATTGCAAGTTGGGATGTATGATTAACTCCTCAATTGATGTTGACATCCTACAGAATGCCCTCACTGTGACCAACAACTGGTGTCAGAACCATGGCCTTAAGCTCAATGCTAAAAATGGTGTCATCATCCCCTTTGGGAAAAACCCGGTTCTTGTGAATTACCACATTGATGGTAGTCCACTGAACACAGAAGATGTTATAAGAGATCTGGGAACACAGGTTGACAGCAACCTCTCTTTTGATCACCACATATCCACTGTGGTCAGCAAGTCCTTCTATGTGGCACATCTCATTACTAAGGCTTTTGCATCCAGGAAGAAAGAGGTTATTGTCTATCTCTACTCTTCCCTTATTAGGCCAATCATCAAGTAAAATGCCTCATTTGGCATGTACCTCACTAGACACCTGCAACAACTGGCGAGGCCACAAAAGTACCTCACAAAGAGGATCCTAGGCCTTAAACACTTGTCCTATATGGAGAGACTCAAAAAACCACCAACTATTCTCTGTCTCATATCGCCTACTCAGAGGTGATCTCTGCTTGACTTACAAAGCCATGTCTGACCCAGCTCTGTTAGAAATGCTACATCTAAAGAAATCCCAATCCCTCTGCATCACACACTCCAGAGACCTCAACCTCATTACCACAATTAACTGAACTTGCTGGAAGGACCAGTTCATAACCCAGAGACTGCCCATGCTATGGAACAGATTTCCCATACATGTCAAGCATAGCACCTCACTGACTGTATTCAAGAGAAATATTGATGAGTGGATGGGAAACAGAAAATTCACCCTGGGGATAACACCGGTGGCTCTACTCGACAGAGGCACTGGGAACTAAGGATGGGTGGCACTGTGCCAGGGTAATCCTATGGGTAGGCTTGTAAATGCACCAGGGCCATTAGCCTAGCACACACCTATGAACCTGTGCATTCCTTTTGATGTGTTGGTCTGTTGTGAATCTCATCCATGTTAGCTCGGATTCAGAGCTTCTCTCAGTTCACTGCCCAACATGGGTTGGTCAATTAGCTTGACAGAGAAAATCCTTGATTCAGGAACCTGGTGAACTCAAGCAGAGAAATACCCCATTAGCAGTTCATTACTACATCTCTTATTCTAACACGGCTCTGTCAGACTTGATCATGCTACACAGACACCCATGCACACATGCGCATGCGCGCACACACACACACACACACACACACACACACACACACACACACACGCACACACACACGCACACATGCACAAACACATCGAGTTACCCAAGCACATATGCTCACTTCCAGACATTCCCTGACAGAGCCGTGTACACATCCAAGCATCCACTTTCTGACTGATAAAAAAGTGTAGCAGTCACTACTAATATATATACTGAATCTGACTAGAAAATCACTCTGTTGAGTTAATTGGGACCTACAGCCATTTCTTGCAGGGCAGTACATGGAAAATTAGCATTACTAATTCCACAGACTGCTGTATCATCATGCAACTTCCTAGGCAAAATGACTGTTTGCACTACCGCAGCAGTGAATTGATTGCCATAGCTGTAAAGTGGTCTCTGAATTCAAATGATTATTTCTTGTATCATCAAATCCCAGTGATTAACTGTATTTTATACAGACTTTCCCTGATAACTTAACAGTTAGCCTTTTAAATAAGAACATAGTCTGTCTAGTAAGGCAATGCAGCCTTTTTATTAATTTGTGCTGAACACTGGTACAAACCAAAAGTATAATTTAGTGCTAACACTATTCTTTGCATATCAGGTACAAAAGTGGTGTATCATGCTAGGGCTAAATGTTTTAGGATTGATATTTAGTTGGTCTGGTAGTGCCCATTACAGCCTGACCTTTCCATATATGTTCAGTACTTTTTCTATAGTCTTGAACAGGAAACCGTATACATGAGTAAGATAAAAGTAAAATATGTTCTCTCTTTCTTAACCATCTTCTTTCTAATAAAAAATACTGTGAATTTATTTTCTACCATGTATATCTACCACATAACTAAAAACTAGTTAAGGACCGTTTAACCCCAGTACCCATTAAAATTCACGTTGCACTGGTATTAATTACTATGTTTATGAATCTACCTTGTAAAAATGCATTTTTCTTCATTGACCAAAAATGTTGACCTCATCAGCAAATAATCTGTGCCTGTTTACACACATCATCAATCCAGCAATGAAAAGCAACTTCAGTTACAAGTTCTCTATATTTGATATTAAGCTTTAACACAGTTGTCTCTAACTGAAATGGCCTAAGGACTGGATGAGAAGGACCAGACCAAAAAGCCAAGCAGGTATTCTGCACGCACGCACACACGCACGCACGCAAGCACGCACACACACACACACACACACACACACACACACACACACACACACACACACACACACACACACACACACACACACACACACACACACACACACACACACACACACACATACATGCACTTGCAGTAGTCTCATTTCAACACATTGCATTGTGGCTATAAAATTCATGATTCTTGAAGAATTTGCATTGGATAGCTCATACTGCTGCATGTTTCATACTGCCAAGTGTTCAGTATTTCGTACAAAGAGGTATGAATCAAGGAACTGTATGAGATACTCAAAAACAATTATTCAGATGTAGCTAACAATAAAGGTGCCTACATGCTCTTTGCCTGTGCTATGAAGCTGATTTTATACTGCTGCTTTTTGGAACTCAAACAAACTGACAGCAGTACTCTTAGAATCTAGAGGTTTCTCTTATTAGGCTGTATTGATCTTCAAGAAGTGTGCCTCTGATTGACTGTATATTCAAGCCAGTGAAAGACAGAACTGCCTTGAGGCAGCCACAAAGACAAGTATTTTTCAATGCACTCCAGATGTTATATTTTTATTAATTAATTTATTTATTCAATACCATAAAAATCCAGAAATCCAATGTGCAGTGACAAAATAAGCAAAGTAAATACTGGATGGATTCACCACTCTTTTTAGCACTTTTGCATTTAGTTAACTTAAAACATCAACAGAAGAAATATCCCAGAGGTATTTAAATACAAAAAGTCATGTGATCACATCAAGCACCGAAGAGTAATCAGAGTCTCAAATATACAGAGTAAAAATGCTATCCTCTATTTTAACTTATGTTAAATTAAATGTATAACATTCAAAGTAAAGCAAGTAAATTAGTAAAATCACTTGAGTATGATAAATCATTGCATATTAAGCAAATGAAGTTTGTTGTGCAGACTATTTGCCCTGCCCCACATGTTGATAATTCTGACTTCAAGATTCAGTGCTATTTGTTCTCTGATTGCTAGGCTTCCACCATCATTTGCTGACAGCTTAGTCACTTCTCCTCCTGTTTTCCACAATAGCTGCTAGCTCACAACGAGCAGTGAGCCATTTAGGGTGGTATTCATAGAAGTTGTGTGCATGTGGCATGATTGTTCACAGTATGTACGAGTGTCCATTGCTAGGACTCAGTTCTTTGAAGGCATTTACAGTAATGCACAATTCTAGCAATTTAGAATAAGCAAATTAAATTTAACAAGATCCAAATGAGAAATTGTGTAAAGCAGCAAACGCTGATGAAGTGTTGTTGTGATTCATACTCCAACAGGCACACACTACTCTCATCCATTTTTAAAAGCATTACTGCGGGTTTTGTATATACTTTGCAATCCATGAACCACAAATGCACATGCAACTTACATAATCCAAAATGAATTATTTCCCTAGCAATCCCTTCAGTACTTTGTATAGATATGTACAAGCACTTCAGTCACACCAAATGAATTATTTCCCTAGCAATCCCTTCAGTACTTTGTATAGATATGTACAAGCACTTCAATCACACCAAAATGAATTATTTCCCTAGAAATCCCTTCTGTACTTTGTATATATATGTACAAGCACTTCAATCACACCAAAATGAATTACTTTTCCATCAATCCCTTTAGTCATTTGACTAAGTATGCACAAGCACTTCAATGACATTTCCCCAGCAACCCCTTTAGTAGTTTGACCAGGTATGCACAAGCACTTCAATAGCATCAAATGAAACATTTCCCCCAGTCACCCCTTTAGAGGTTTGCACATGCACACAAGCACTAGAATGGCATCATATGAAACATTTCTCCAGCAACTCCTTCAGTAATTTGACTAAGTGTTCAAAGAGCTTCAGTGGTATCAAATGAAACAATTCTCTACTGATCCCCTCACTAACACTCTTCAAGAGAAACCTTGACAAGTGGATGGGAAACAGAAAATTTACCCTGGGGATCACTGCATTAGCTCTGCTGGACAGAGGCACAGCTGACTAATGGCTCTGCTGGACCGAGGCACAGGGAACTAATCTAAGGGGGCGGCGCAAGCCAACACATTCTTTCTAAGCTTATAGATGCCCTCGGGCAGATAGTCTAGTACTAACCTATGAACCTATCCCTTCAGTAGTTTAACCAAGCATACACAAGCATTTCAATGACATTTCCCCCAGCAACACCCCCCCCCATGTCCCCCAGCGACCTCCTTTAGCAATATGACTAACTATGCTCGAGCACTTTAATATCATGGTATGAAACATTTTCCCCTACAACACCTTCATTAATTTGACCAAGTGCTCACAAGTACTTCAGTGACAGGAAATGAAACATTTCCCCATTGATTCCCTTCAGTGGTTTGACTAACTATGCAGAACCACTTGAAACATTTCTTCCTGTAACACATTTAGTAGCTGGCCCATGTACACACAAGCAATTCAATGACATAACAAATGAACCATTTCCTCCTCAATCGCTTGATCAAGTATGCAAAATCACTCAAGTAACAGCAAAATGAAGTAACTTCACCTCATTTTATCTCCTTGTAAATCTACTTATCCATAGTTCTGTCACATATTACTCATATATGTTCAGGGCCTTATATGTGTTTTGGATGAAAATGAGACCCTTTTATGATTATGAATCAGATTAATACATCAATGGTTAAGGTGCCTAATCCTCTTAGTGACTTTTCCCTTAATTCTTATACCTTAAGCATGCTACACTTTTGCCATAGGAAGGTATGTTTACCAAAACGCCTCTGTGTTTCCATAGTCAGCATGGTTCACATACACTGACTACATATACATATCCCTGTAGTGACATTGTTTGTTAAATACCACTACAAACATATGAAGGACAGGACTATCAATACTGCCCACTTTTTGCTTAGTTTGAACTGAATAATTATTATGCCTTATCTTTCTTTTGATATGACTGTTGCCTTGTTTTAATGATGGTTGCTTTTTTGCTATGTTTCCTTTATTTGTTGATGTTGGGGTTGAAGTACTTTGGGGTTTGTTCTTGACTTGGTAGATTTCTGGATGAAATTGGATATTTGGCTCTAGGCTAAAATACTCAGTGTTTGTATAGTTTGCCGGTGTTGCCATTAAGTGTTTTTTTTTTTTTTGGGATTCTCAGAGCAGTCCTACTACTTTGGTAATTGCAGTACAATGTTTGAATTGTTTATATTAATGCCACTTGTTTATTTTCAGTCTGCTTTCCTTTGTCTTGTATTTATGGTTTTAGGTCTAGAGTAGTATGATCTCTCTCTCTCTCCATTATATATATATATATATATATATAGAGAGAGAGAGAGAGAGAGAGATTATCCTTAATTTGAAGGAAAGCACTCAAAGTCGACTGCAACTGCTTATTGTTAAAAACACAGAAGGACATAGTAGTATGCATGTGCTAAGAAACAGCCCAGGACAATTGCAAAACCTTACTTTATAAAATACATACTTATTTTTTTTTTTTACAGGAAGGGAACCCCCCCCCCCCACTGGCCCATTTGAGTGGCTGTGCCGCCCCATCCCCCTACGTATATATATATATATATATATATATATATATATATATATATATATATATACATATATATATATATATATATATATATATATATATATATATATATAGATAGATAGATATATATGTGTGTGTGTGTGTGTGTGTGTGTGTGTGTGTGTGTGTATATAATTCCAAGATTGCATTAGCATGGAGAAAGAGCAAATTTCATGACCCCAGAAGTTTAGCTGTCTCACGCACCTGTCGAATAGTTACTAGCAGCTGTCAACCTAATACACATTTGAAGAGGTCAATAACTCTTTTATATATATATATATATATATATATATATATATATATATATATATATATATATATATGTATATATAAATTAGTCTGAGCATGCTTTAACCTCCCTCCCTTAAATTTATTTTGGAATTCAAACACATTTACATCAGGCAAAGAAAATGTTTGATGTGTCTCTAATTGTTTGACTTTAATAGGCTCTTCCTCTGTGAGTTGCAAGAAGTCTCACATTATATGCAATAATTAGGATTATACACTTCATTAATTCAAAAAACTTACTTCTGCTTCAGTGTGCTGATCTGACAATATATTGCTGTTTTGGCTTTAGGTGTGCATGTTCTCAGATTTGATTCTGGGTTGAGTTAACATGTTTCAGTTAATGCTTATAATATCTGTTAAGTTTTCTTTGAGGACATTATGTTTGATTTATACTATATTTATGTTACTTTGCTTATAGGTTGCTTTAAATCTTGTCAATAGTCATGCCATTACTTAAGTTTGTTATTTAAGCATTACACACATTAGTGACCGGACATTTAATTACATGAATATCCCCTGAAGATAAATATCCTCTAAAGATATATAAATATATATTTCTATATATATATCTCTATATATATATATATATATATATATATATATATATATATATACACATATATATAAAAATTTATTTTTCTTTTACCATGGTGTATGGCCTTGTTAAAGATGGAGTCACGTGGTTGAGGTGGCTGGATTGGTATTAACAAGCACTCATTAGAATTTCCACATACCAGCGGGAAGTGAGGCAGTCAGCAATCCTTTGATTCAGCAGCATTGGAAGAGGGCCGAGCTGCAAAAACAGTTAATTGAAAGACAAAGTAGGATTCTACTGACTCAACCAAAGGAGATTCACCTATTCCAGTCTCCCAAATAATGACATACAGGATGATTTTCAAGGTTGTTCGGAATGGCAGATTCATAAAGTGGATGGATATCTCCAGACTTAGGAAGTTAAAACTAGGTTTATTGAATTGGTTTTGGGTAGGTGTACACCCTTTCTATATGAGGCTAATTTATAGTAGTGTTTAAAGTACAGATATCAGTAGTCCTTGTAACTTTAATTTTCCTCACTAGCCATCAGCTAGTGAACTTACACACTAAGGTTCTTCGAGCCATGTAGGTCAGGTGGGATTTGAGTTACTAATTGCCAGGATGGTTTAGCAATTACTTCACACATTCTTCATGCCATTAGAGAGAAGATTTGACATGGGGATTTTGTGGAAATTCTCAGTTTAACTGATCTAGATGGAATTCAACTCACTGTGGCTTCTTAAGTACCAGGAGCAATGGACCTGTTAACTGCCTCGGTAGCTGTATGTGAATGTCAGTCCAGAAATCTTTAAACAATGGCATAAAATAACTGGGTGTTAGGTTTCATACATTTCATTTATTTATTATTATTTATTTATTTCCAGTTTGATGACCAGGGAAGTCCACTGGGCCAAGCAGAGCCCATTTTCAGTGGAGGCCTGTGGAGAAAAGCTACAAAAGCAGTTAACAGATTATAAAATAAGTATGGAATATACAGTCTACAAAAGCATAAATATACAATTTAAAATACAAAAATGCTGGTTCTTATTATTGTAAGGATACTTCCCAAGAGCTGTCATTGCTGAACAATGTCTTAATCCTCAGAGAAATGCACTACTTGAGGGGAGGGCTAGCTTGGTTATAGTACAACTGAAAGTTTAGGAAAATTAAGGCAGTTGACTGTGGTGGTGGTGCTGCTGTAGCGTTGTTGCCTCACAGTAAGACGTTGTCCTGTTCGATTCTCAGCTAGAGCATCTTCTGGGTTGAAACATGCATGAATGGGCATACCTTCATTGAAGATTGTCCGTCAGGGCTTACAGCTCGGCACGTAAAAATCCACTGCCAATCATTAGCGGACCAGAGTTCCACTGTGGCGACCCCTAACTGGGAAAAGCCGAAAGACTCAACAACTAAATATCTCAACTGGAAGGAAAGCCATGCTGATATATGGCTGCGGTCCATGGTTGACAAGCCAAGATTATTATACCATTCCAATGATATTCAAGTAGATTATAAGTTTAAGGTATGTTAGTTCGTAATGCTTGCAATTCTGCATGGCTTTGAAAGTAAGTTAATAAAGTTTATTTGTTTTATTGAGTGCTGTGGTGCTGATTTTACTTTTTCTTTTACATTTGAAAATGTTCACACATTTATTCTCACTGTGAGGGTAGGCAAACTGCCTCTAAGTGTACATTTAAAGATGTTTGGAAACAGAATAACATAGTTAGAAGCTCTGTGGGCATGTGCCATGGCCTGTCAGATAATTTGTCAGAAAGACAAAAAGCTTAATTTCTTATCTCTAATAAGTCTAGCTCATTTTAGGGATTCCAGTAAGGCTTCTTATAATCACTCCCCCATCAAAGCAAACATTTTAGCTGATGTTATAAAGGAATATCCTGAGCAGCAAGTTACTTTGGAATTATAACATGGTTTCACATCAGGCTTTTCAATTTCATTCATTGCCACTACCAATGTGTCAGTTTATAAGAATTTGATGTTGGTGAAGGGGAAAAGAAGCATTATAAAGGATGAGTTGTAAAAAAGAGATTAAAAATGTAGAATTGCAGATCCTTTCCAGTCTCCCTCATTGAAGACTTTTAGAGTGTTACTATTGGATTTAGTGCCAAAAAAAAAAAAGAAATTAAGTTTAGATTAATTCACAAACTTTCACTTTCATACTGTGATTCTGTGAATGATGGTAAAAGCAAACAAGATGCTAAGGTGACACATGCTAGCTTAGATGAAGGCACCCATGTCATTCATCACATTAAGCATCCAAGGATAGCAAATTGGATATAGAATCTGTCCGCCATCTTCATCTTGTTTAGAATTGGAACCGACTGGGCACACAGTTTGAGATCAATTATTATTTTGACATGACCATGCCCATGGGCTGCTTGATCTAGTGTACCACTTTCAAAAAATGTAACCCAGCCTTGCAGTGATGTTGGGAGCAGAGGTTCCCCTTACAGCTTTGGGAAGGCTATTATCAGATCTATGGCTAAACTGGTGCATGTTGGGACACAGAAGCACCACTAAGTCAGAATTAATAGAAGGGTGAAATCAGGCCTGTGTTTATTTTCAGACTTTTTGGCGAACTTCATTACTTGATCCTTCTGCAGCACGCATAGATGTCAAGTGAGACTATCAATTATTCACAAACAGAGCATGACATCTGCATTAGGAGACAGCCATGTAGGGTTTTGGCTGCACACCTGTATGCCCTATACCTTCCATTATGATGTTTGTTTCATGATGTGCCTCACCAAGTAATGATGATAATGTTGCTGAGTTATGCTTAACAATGCATCACCATATCCTGGACACTGGACACCAAGCTACGGATATTAGTGCAGTACATCTGCACATATGCCGCCATAAACCCCTAGCAATGCACCATGGCTTAGTCCATGACTGCCACATTTCTGAATTACACAATATGCTGAAGATCTTCATTTGATTACTAATCCATACATGAACTCCTCCAGGATTGCAACAGTGTGCTCTTGTTTTCAATTGTGCATGTGTCCACTTACAAATTTTGGAGGGCACTAGTATGTGGTTTAGACAATGCGCCATCCATGTTTGGTTGCAGACAGTGTTTATGAATCTCTGCCAAGTCATCAGTTTATAGAAATTATTTATTTTGCCATACCATTTATTACTGCAAACTTTAATGTGATTTTTGTATGTTTCTTTTGACTCTATGAATTATGTATTCAGAGAACATGGATTTATGAATTTGTTCATTCATGTATTCATTTACTTTATTTGTTTGTGTAATTATTTCCTGATTGATTAATGTCCTTTGCTAACTAGTACAGGGCAACTGAATCCCCAAAAGACCTATATTCTGTACTAGACAATGCAGAAAAGCACCAAAGACAATAACAGACAGTAAATTCAGTAATGTCAGTTGCACAGTCCATAATATGGAGTTGCAAAGCAAAATATATACTTTACAAGATGACGTAAGTTTTTAGGTGAGTCTGCTAAATAGCTCAGAGGATTAACACTCTTTGCTGTTAACAAGCTGGTTCCTATCGCTATGTGTTGATTTTTTTCGCTTGACCAGAAAGTGCTTTCAGGTCATCCCATATGTCTCCAGTGGGCTTATCTAATCAATGAATAATTAAAATAAATGAAAATGAGTGACATTATTTACTGTTACCAAAGGGATGACAGGACATCCTATGGTGTTTCCTCTGCTAAGCTGGAAAGAGTAAAATCCTTTTTAAACATCAAGAAGAGGTTTATCATATATGATATATTTCAAGAATCTATCCATTTTGTTAAGTTTTCAGTGTCATAGTTAGACTGTTTTAACCTGAAGACTGGAAATTTTGAGCAAAGGAAATTTTTTTGCAGTTTATGGCCACAAAATGTACATTTAGTCTACATTTTGGTGTAATGTTTACATGCAACTCACAGAAATAGTTTTGTTTCTTAAAATTTTCATGTTGCTTCAGGAATTTGGGCATCTTTCTCACATTCCATCTTATAAATTGATCTTTAGCATTTAAAGTAGATGTCTTAACAAATTAGTTTAATGTGAGCAAAAAGTTTGCAACAGACCATATGATGAGCAGATGTAATTTTGAATTGTTGAAAAATAAGGTTTTCTTGAAGGTAAAAAAATAAAACTATGGCAGACTATATGTTTCCAAGATTAGTTAGAATAATGACTGTTGAGAGATACAATGCTATTAAATATTAATTTCAGGATACTGCTTTATCTGCATTTGTTATTGTGCATGAGTTGTGACTACTTGCCAATAATCTGACGATGTATAGAAGGCAAATGGAAGTTAACTAGCATATAATCTGATGTGGTATATGAACTGGTTGACACTATATTGTCTCTGCAGCAAAAATGACATAAAATCAGATATATAATAACTGAGGCACAACAATAGATGTCATATGTTGAAAATCAACTAGTGAGCCTAGAGGACAGAATACAAAGAATAAATCAATTAAGGATTCCTGGAGATTCTAAAAGAGAAGAAGAAGGTTTTGTCTGTTCAGGCATTGTGTAAGAGAAAGTGAAAGTGGTGGCTTAGTCTTGTTTTTCTGGGGAGTCACTGGTTATTGATATAGCACATAATTTAACTTTGGTGCATACAAAATTTTAGAAAAAGCAACAAAATA
The DNA here is from genome assembly GCF_019279795.1 of Protopterus annectens. Taxonomy (NCBI): domain Eukaryota; kingdom Metazoa; phylum Chordata; order Ceratodontiformes; family Protopteridae; genus Protopterus; species Protopterus annectens. The sequence continues at coordinate 295,388,700 of NC_056734.1, read as the reverse complement.
TACTGATGCAGTCTGAGACTTGCAATGAGAAAAAGTAGGTCCTTTGGCTGATTTCATGTTCATGCAAAATGAGTTTTATCAACCTGACTATACCGACCATCATTTTTTGAATTGATCAAAAGGCCATAAACCACTGAAGTAATAAGAGAGTGGCCCAAAAAGAATGTAAAGTGTATATTGACCTTTAGCAGCAACATTGCATCTTTCCAGTGGGAAACATACTTTTTTATTTATTATTTCTATTTTATTTGCTTTTGGTTAAACACTGTTTTATTTACTTTTGGTTAACCACATATGTGTGCTCTCTTATGTTGTTAACCAAAAATAAATAAAGTAGTACAAAGACTCTTTTCAGCCAAGGTATTTATAATTATTTTGGTATTAATTAGCCCATAATCAACAATAAGCTGTAGTAAGGATGAATCACAAAGTTTATATTTTGATGTGGAAGAACATAGTATTCAATATATATAGATAGAACTCTATCACCATCTAACTCACAATGGATGGCCAGTAATGATAATATGTCACAAAGTTAAGATGATTTCAGAGGTCATATTTCCCATTTTTCTGTGGAAATAAACAAATGGAAGTAAAAACTTATTTTATCTAAAATATTTATTAGTTAATTAGACATTGATGTAGTAAGTTTAGTGTGTATATTGATATGGGAAAAAGATGAAACTCTGAGATTGCAAACTGGAATAGTAATCTGAAGATATGCATATTGTGTTGAATTTGCCAGACTTGTCTGTATGAATGCAATCTACATAGTACCAGGTTTATAAGTATTACTACTTCAGATCAGAAACTTGATTATGAGTAAAACTAGTCATCTGAATGCCTTATTATCTTGTTTTTTTAACAATGCTTATGGCAATATTTGTCTTGAAGATTCATTGAGGAATTTTGCATTAGGTACTTGGTTGGCTTTAAAATGTAAATTTAGTACTTTTAAATAGTTGGAATTAAGAGGTGATTTAATTTAGTCATTACTTTTAAAAGTAAGATTTTATATTTCAAACAAATATACACACAGTCAGTAAATATGCTCAAATTGGAGAATAGTACTTGGTCCTGCTTTGAGGGATTATAAATCAGACTTATGAGTTTCTGTGGAAAGAGGATGGTTGTTGGATAATACATTTTAATATGAGCCTAGTGCTGATTGATAGTGAATACTGAATGAGACATGGCAGAGTCAGTATTAGTATCTATGTATGGAGTCAATGTGGAGTGATTTAGGACTTCCTTTTCAAATTTAACAGTTAAAGTCCTTGCCTTAAACATGAATGAATGATTTTTGACCATTGTATGTCACATGATATAAAATAATATTGTTATGGGTTGACAAATAGTTGACTAAAAATAAATCTTAGTGTGTTGTTATTTATATGTTTACACCAAATATGCATGTAGTTTGATCTATTTCAAAGATTCTTAAAAGTAAATAATATAATCCTTCTATTTATTTATATGTCCTATTTCTGATGGAAAAGTCATTTATCCTATGGCCTTCAGTGTAGACTATTTAAAGTGAAACAGGTGCATATTACATTTATGTCTGTGTCCTTTTGTGGAATAAATTTAAAGAGGTCATTAAATAGAGACAGAAGACATATGGGCTCTCAAGGTGGCAAATTCTTAGGATGTAGTTATAAAAATATTTTGCTGTATCTACAACCAGGGAGAATTATATTGGATGACTTGATATGTATATGCTTTAGTGCATTGTTTTTTTATGAGTTGTTAAGCATGATTCAAAGTATTCTTAATAGGGATATACATATATCTATATATATATATATATATATATATATATATATATATATGTGTGTGTGTGTGTGTGTATGTACACACACACACACACACACACACACACACACACACATATATATTTCTAAATTTTGATGTTTTAAAACTTCGAATTTCTTATGGTCGAGACCATAACATCAAAGTTTTGAAACTCTGAACCATTTAAATGGAGATCAACATATAGTGCAGAGTGGTATATTTACCATTGTCCTCGCTGTAGTTTGATCTCAGAGTTGGTATGTTTAATTATCAGAGGGTGTGGAGGGCAAACTTAAAATAAATAAATAAATAAATATAGATTTTTTTTTTTCTTTCTTTCTTTTTTTAATTTAAATGTTGAAGTTATATATAAAATTAATGAAAGATAGTACATATCAAGTAGGGAATATATTCCACCTCGACTGTAATGATATTGAATGGATTGAATTACTGTGGGATAGCCAAGATAAAAAAAGGTTATACTAAGGAAAGTAGAAAAAAGAGTAGGTGAGTGAAGGTCTCAGCACATGACTGTTTGAGACATTTTGTCAGATATTAGATTCCATGCTGTCTGTGATGAGGCTTTACTGGTTAGATTTTAAAGACTACACCTTCACTGATGATGCAGAATCATAATAAAACAAATAGGCAGAAAAGGATAAAATGGGAGACAGGCACGTATACAAAACACTAGTGATTGACAGTTATTTTGCATTTTTAATGTGGAACTGTCTGGCATTTCTTCAGAAGGTCAGATCACTGATTTTTCACATTGCAGTTGGTATATATTGATATATATATATATATATATATATATATATATATATATATATATATATATATATATATATATATATGTGTGTGTGTGTGTGTGTGTGTGTGTATGTGAGTAAGTGAAATGTGGAAATAGGACACACACACACACTGAGGTGTAGGGGGTTTGCCCCCTTGCAACAATGCTTTTGTATTTTCTTAGTTACAAATGCTCTTTGCATTTTAGAGCTTTCACTCACCTGTGAGCATAATTATGTTTTGTGATCAAAAATGAGTCAATAGCTTGCCAGGGAGCTTAGCAAAACTTAATTTTTCATTAACATCAGTATATAATGTCTTATTAGTGTAAGTGGCATATGAATATCGCTTGTACTGTATTTTTTTCCACGCAAAAAACAATAACACTCACAACTAATAACTGCAATAACCAAGGGCATTTATATAGAAATGTAATACTTATGTACTGAAATGTCCAAAAGATAAGGGTAAAAAGGTGTACTTAAAAAAACAAATATTGTCTTCTAGAAAAATGTTGCATAAAATAAAACACAATCATGTTACTTATAACAGTTTTAAATTGTGCATAATGAATCCTATATAAAACAGTTCACAAATCACTAATTATTGTTTATGAACAATTGTACTGTTACCTTTCATTCCTCCTGTCATTACACTATGCAGTCCTGTTAGTCTCCATAGTGTTACTGTCATTAAATTGTCTTCGTATTAGAGTTTTGTGTAAAACATGAGTCATTAACAATGGTATGCGACTCGTGACTAAATAATTTCTGAGTCTATCTAGGCTTTTCCATACTCTGGCAGCTTTAATATGTGCCTGCTGTTTTTGGCTTCTCTGTTTAGCTTTCTAATATGATTACCACAGACCTGACATCTGCTAAAGGTTAGTTGTACAGAGAAAAGTACCACTAGTCACTAATTTTAATGGAGGACATGGTCACTGGTGCATTTATTATAACAGTATCTTTTGGAAATCAGATAATGATCATAGAAGCAGGACTCATGCACTGATGAAATACAGCATTGCACTAGACAGCCATCACAACAGCCCATCAATAAAGATTATTTTTTCAAGAGGTGAGGTCACCAGACCCAAATTCCTCATTCATATTTTCAAGCAACTCTCAGGCGAATCATTAGAATAGCTCAGATTTTATAAAGATATTTTCTTTTACTATTTTTAATTCATTTGGAATCACCAGACAAAGTTTCTAATTTTATACAGTTATACAAGCTAATACTTTAGAAATGTTATCTGAATCAGGTAAAATGAAATAAATGTAAGTAAAATAAAAAATATATACTTTATTATTTATGTTTATTTTATTTTACATTTGTTTACTGGGAAGGTCCGAATGGACACATGTACATTTTCAGCGGAGGCCCAGGGAGAAAGCTTCGAGTACAAATACAGTATAAAAGAGATGATGCAGTACAAAAGAGAGAAAAATGGCAACATAAAAGAAAACATATTATCATAAATATTAAGAAGACAATAGAGCATACATACCAGAGATTAACAATTTCTAAATTTCTGATAGTAAGTTTCCATGCAAATGTGAATAAAATGAGAGTTATATCATTTTTTTTCTTTTTTTTTTTTTAAGAACATGACATTGGCTGATTAGCCAACAAGTTCTGTGGAGGACTTGTCATTGGATAATCGTATAGAATGGGAAACCGGGAGCAACCATTTGATCCTTAGCAGAATCCTAGCAATGGTGCAGTGATATGGCATAGCCTGGGGAGTAACATGAACAATGCCAGTTATTTACGTAGTGGGTTTTGGGAATTTTTTTTTTTAAACTGGGAAGTAGAGGTGGTAGAAGTTAAGTGGCCTGGAAGTGAATTCCAGGTTCTGGCAATGGAGCAGGCAAAGAGAAATTTAATTTTTATGTGGTTCTGATTACTAGGTCTTAAGGTTTTAGTGGTGGTATAGGGTTGAATTAGATGCTGGAGTGCTGTTTTTTTTTCAGGAAGGTAGTAGAGCTTATGAGCTATTGAGAGTTGGTTGAATAGGAGTAGTTGAGGTAGCTCAAACCAATTAAGTTGTGTCTATGAGAGGAATCAGTAGCAAACATGGCAATATTGTTGTAGTAAGATTCCATTTTGCTTCGTTTGGTGTGGTGAAGGTTAGTTAAGATAGGGGAGGCATAAAGGAGGATGGATATCAGATGAATCCTTTCAATAGTGGCTTTGGTATGTTTAGTGATGAACTGTCTGTTCCTGTAGAGGAGACCAAGCTTTTTGCTAACTTTTTTGATTGTTTGGGCTATGTGTATGTCGAATTTCAGATAAGTCAATTTCTACATCTAATAGTTTTGTGTGTTGTAGGGGTGATTTGTATATTATTTTTAGATTTTCTGGTAAAATCAAGGTGGTGCAGTGGTAGCATTGTTGCCTCACAGCAAGAGGTTCTCCTGTTCGATTCTCGGCTGGAGTGCAGGGAGTGCCTTCTGTGTGGAGTCTGCATGTCCTCCCCACAGTTGGGTGGGTGTTCGAAAGACATGCTTAAATGGGCATGCCTTCGTTGAATGTTGAACATCGAGCTGGCACCTTGGCATTCTTCAAAATCTACTGCCATTCATTAGCGGACCGGAGTTCCGCTGTGGCGACCCCTAACCGGGAAAAGCCGAAAGACAACAACAACATGATAAAATCATTGTTTAGTGGAAAAGATCTACCAGGGCTGAAGAAAAGTAGTTTGTTTTTTTTGGGATTAAGGATAGGTTTGATGTTAGTTAACCATGCTTCTGCTAAGGTATATATTTTTTGGGTTATGGTATTTAGCTCATGTAGGGTGGGGGCAGCACATATAATAGTGGTATCATCTGCCTATTGCACTACTGAGGCAGAGAGTGAGGATGAAGCTATCTGGTTAGTAAATAGTGAGAATAGCAAAGGACCAATAATGGACCCTTGAGGGACACATATGGCTAATGGTTAATAGAGGGGACAGTTGGTCTTGCCATAGGACTGCCTGCTGACAGTCTGATAAGTAGTTACTGAACCAGGATATGGTGGAGGAGCTTATGTTAAGGGTAGATAGAGTTTCTAGAAGCATACTATGGTTAACCATATCAAAGTCTTAGGATAAGTCTAAGTATATGGAGGATACAAATAGTCCATTGTTTCTATGATGATTTACAATGTTGGTAATGAAAGTAGTGCTGTGGTAGTGCTATGGGAAGGTCTGAAGCCATGCTCGGATTTGGAAAACAGGTCATTTTTTAGGAGGTACTGCATTAGTTGGGAATGAACTATTCTCTCTAATATTTTTGATAAAGGTGATAGAATTACTATAGGGTGGTAGTTGGTAAGCTCAAGGGAGTTACCTCCTTTGTGCAATGGTATAATATGTGATATTTTCCAAGAGTGAGGTACTTTACATTCTGATATTGACCTATTTATGAGAATGGAAATGGTATAGGCTATCACTTCTGCTGTTACCTGAAGGAAATCTGCAGGTATATTGTCAGCTACTAGTGTGGTTGGTTTAAGTTTTTTGAGGAGTTTAGCAATTGTATTAGTGGGGACTGGATGCAGGGAAAAACTGGAGGAGATGTTTGTTGTAATGAAATGTGTAGAGGTCTCTGTAGGTAAGGGGCTTCTAGTAGTATTTTTGGTGTTGGCTAGGGCTTGGACTGTTTCAGTAAAGTATTTAAGTTGGGTGGGGATGTTGTCATGGTCATTTGGTAATACTGGGGTAGGGGTGGTGGATTTTCCTGGGTGCAGTAAACTATTTATTGTGGGCCAGAATTTTTCAGGGCTACCAGCATATTTTTCCTGCATGGTCTTATGGTAATTAATGTTGTCAAGCTTTTTTGTTTTTTGGCTTTGCTGCGGAGTTTGAGATAATTCTGTCTCAAGGTATTGGTTTTGTGTTTGTGAAATTGTACCCAAGCTTTGTCCCTTTCTTTCATTATTGTTTTAGTATCTTTTGTTAGCCATGGGGCATAGTTAGTTTTGCTTCTAATGGTTCTGGGGGGTGCATGACAGTTTGAGATTTTTAGGAAGGTTGAGTTAAGGTACTGCACACTTCATCTAGAGATAGTTGTTTTAGGGGAGTCCAGTTATAGCATTTTAGTGAATTGATGAGGTCATCAACTCTGAAGGTCTTTTGTTACAAACTACTCTGAGGATGAGTTGTTTATTGTGGTGGGATCGGTTCCTAATTAGGTAAGTTGCTTTATGGTCACTCGGACTGTCAGGAAGACAGCCTGATTGTTGCACCAGAGTGGGATCTGATAGCAGAATCCTGTCTAAGATGGACTGGCATTTGGAGGTTTTTTTTAATTCTTGTAGGGGCAGATATGATTTAGGTAAACCCATGGAGGTTAAGGTAGGTAGTAGGATTTTGGCTGGAACAGTCAGACCATTCAATATTAAAGTCACCTAATAGTATGGATTCTTGTGGAAGAGAGGATGACATCCAGTAGTTTAGTAGGCTTTTCAGTATGGTAGCATTATTGCCTGGTGGGATATATCCACCTGCAATAATTATTTGTTTGTTGGAGTTAAGTTTTAATTTGGCTAGAATTAGTTCTACATCTTTGACTTCTTTGGAATTACAATCAAATTGTTCAATAGTGAGGTGGTTTTGGAATTGTATTGCTATACCTCCTCCCTTTTTTCCTGATCTATCTCTGCATATAATATTGTAGCCAGGGGCAGTAATTTCATTATTGTGATGTTCAGGTTTAAGCCAAGTTTCCATTAACACAATGATATCTGGTTTGTATAGAGCTAATAAGGCATGAAGGTCCTGTGTTTTAAGTATACTTCTTACATTAATGTTTAAAAGGAGGAGAGATGAGATAGGTCTTAGATATAGAGTATTTGGCTGTATTAAGTTTGTGTTGCTAGCTTTGTTGGGTCCTGGATTAGGGTGAATGTCCCCACAGCAAGTGAGGTTTTGGAGTAGGTATAGATAGTTTGTTTAGTTTGTGTAATATCTTAGCTTGTTTTTGGGAGGATTGAGAGCTAGTTTTGTATGTAAGATTATTATACAGGAAGGAAAAAATTTGGATGGAGGTGAGGTCTTAAGGTGATAAAGGGAAATGTCCTAATTTTATGGGACTGGTTATGGATTCTGTCTGCCATGGTGGTCGGGAGGTGATATAAAGTTGTATGTGGTATGAGGAAAAGATGGACAGCAGGAGGAGAGAGAAGATAGTTAATGAGAGGAATAATCCTGAATTATTATGAATTATTTTCCATTTCCTATAACCGGATGTAGAAGAAGCAAAAGTCTGCTCCCTGCTGGTAAAATTCTTTAATCCTCATAAGAATCAGCAAAAGTTCTTCTAAATGATGCTATATTAATAATTGCTAGAACAGTGCAATTTATTTTACTTTTATTTAAATGCATGACTTTTATAAAGAACTGCAGTTAGACTCCTAGCTGGAGTTATATTTAATGGACATAGTAGTTATTTTTTTCCTGGAGTTCATTGCTGTTGTGTTATCATTCTTGTCTTCAGATTGTTAAGTTCTGTGTTAAATTCAATGTTAGTTCTGTCTTGTAAAAGCATATCATTACATTTCTGCTGAGTATGGCTTTGCTGAGATCTCTTCATTTCTCATTAAACTTCACTGAAGAAATATACTCCTATCCAAATGGTGTCCCAAACCTGAGGACAGAGTTCCATGGAAAGTTCATGCTAGAGTTAACCTAGATTGATCTCTGCAGTCTGTAAGAAATGGGCATAGATTATTGACAAGGTCCATAGGTAGCGCAATTATATACATTACGTTTATTTATTTAGCATTTCTTTACTGGGGAAGGCTGAGTTGTTATCCTATTATCAATGGAAGCACAGGGAAAAAAGCTCCATCAGATACAAAGAAATAACCGTAGTACATACAATTATATGAAAACGATGTGAATGTGATACAATGTTGACATGCATACAACATTAGTCATGTAATACCCAGCATTATCATTTGTTCATTCATCATTATGCACACTCAGAATCATGGTACAGAATAGGGTATGATAGATGGTACTGCACAGAGTGCATAGTTATACATTAAAATAACAGTTAATACAGTATAACTATAGGAACATTTTACATAAGCAGTATAAAGTTAGTTTTGCATAAAAGAGATACATATTTGTGGATAGTCACCATTTTGAAGTGTGATGTTAAAGGAGATATATAGCTGCGATGCACAGATGGTATTTTGAAGAAATTGTACTTCATAGTGAAAGGATGAAACAGTATGCTTGAGGAAGGACAGACATATTATTTATGCAGGAAGTTTAATCTGAGTGGTGCAGGTTTTGAGGAAATTAAGTATGGGCTTTTACATGTATTTGAGAAAATATGTGAATCTTAGCTGGTATAACTGTCTCTTAGTAAGTGATATTAGTAGAGCTCTACAAAGAGTGTACTGTATGTTATATTTATAAGAGATGGAAGCTGGAATCTGTTGGACTTCAAGTGTAGGACTGAAAAATAGTATGTAAACTATTTGCAAAGTAAAGAAATAACCTCTTTTGAGTCGATGTATGATGATTGAAAGGTTAGAACTAAATTCTAGGAGGAAAGAAGGGTGGGTAATGAGGCCGATATTTTACATGATCACCTTTTTTGATCAACAGGATAGATATGCTGAATGGGGATAGTATGTTATTTGTTGTTAAGTATTGCAGTAGCTGAAGATGGGTACATTTTCCAGTGTTTTAGATAATGAGGGATAAGGTAGCAAAAGAGTACTAGATTCCTAGATTTGTAAAGCTACCACCTACTTGAAGTGGGAAAATAAATGATTGTTTTCAAAGTGTGGACACATATGTATTGATTGATTTATTAGAATGGAGAGAGGGCAGGCTATTGAGTCAGCTGATATTGTGAGATATTTTGAGGGTAGCTTATCTGTGGCAAAGGTACAAGGTTTTAGTTTTAGTAAAAGTTGTTTGATGTAACCAGAATATTCCTAGCAACCTACATATGAAGATATCTTTATTTTTAGAGGGAGGCAGTAGTATCAGAACTTCTGGTTATTATTGTATGATAAATTAATAATTCAACTGTTGAAATGAAGTAATTGTTGAACTTTTCAGGTTTTTCTTAGTCTAAAAATGATAAAAGTACTGACCACTCTGCAGAAAAGTGATGCATCAGAAAATGTCCAAAAATGTATGAAAGTCTCTTCTGTGCAGCATATGGTATGATTGTTTTTTAACATCCCACTAATTTGATGTGGCCCATTAAGGCTTTTTGGATGTGCACATATTTTTGAGGGATTTTAGTAACAATTAGTTATTGCACAGCCACTTTTGGTATGTCAAGGTATCAGAAGAGTTTGTTGTTTTTTTTATTGTGGACATGAAGTAGCTAACTAAGCATTATTGTTCTCACTAGCATCCATATCATTGAAAAATCCAAGAAACATTAACAAATATTTTAACATATGGAACAAATATAGCACAATATAATACTTTTAATGACACAATAATATCACAAAGTAATTGTAAATATGAAGGATTTTGGTTACAATTCATTAATACAGTCACACATGGAATTGCAGTGTTGGAGTTTGAACATGCTGGACAATACGAGAATGTAAACCATTTTATCACCAGCATAAATACATACACATGTATTGAAAATTTGATCTTATACATTAGTTTGCTTTTATCATCTATTATGTTAAATTCCATACATAAATAAAGGTCTACAATTGCCCTAGGAGAGAATAACTTAACTGTAAACTCTAATCTGTAATTGCATTTACTACTCAGGAATTGGTTAACCTAGGACAAATAATTTAACCTATTATCAACTACTGTACCTGGAAAGGCAATTTGCATTAGCAATTTTTTTTCAGTTTTGCAGATATTTTTGTGGGTATACAACCACAGTTTAAGCTTGCTATTGTGAGACTTATGCATGAGACCCTCACCACAACAATGATGTTACTGTTGGGCTCTTACACAAGACTCTCATTATAACAAAGTTTTATTTAATACTATTTCCAGCCATAATGTGGGCATATGTATTACATGTCAATTTCTCAAAGCACAGGTTGGTAAAAATAAGCCCAATGCCCCATATGTACTAAATGCAGGCTCTACATATATAAGTATGCATTGGTATTAAAAATGGCAACCTTAGCCAGTATATCTGTGACTATGGCAACTTCAGATATTACAGCTTCTATAGCACTTAAGTATTTAGGTCATATGAATGAGACTAAAGACTTGCAAAGTTCATAACCTATCAAATGCTTAATTATCTCTTATGTCTCTTATTCCTTACCATTTAAAGCATGACATGTGAGGTTATGTTCCCATAATAATTTATTGAATGCTGAGCAGACCAGTCATTCATAATTAATTAAAATAAATCACAAAGGATCACAAAAAAATTTTGTCCACTGAGCTGAGTCAATAACCACACAGTATTTGTGGTTCCTTTATCAATACTACTACTGGCAACCATTAAAAATGCCAAAGTAAATTCATTTGTAACATATCAACCATAACCATTCACCTGTAACTCTTAAGTTGGATGGTGTGACCATGCCTATTCCAGCTGAATTCTACAGGACTGGGTGCAAGACCTAAGCTACCTCAGACCTGATGGAAACCCCCATTAATTCTTCCTTTTTTCCTTTACTTTAACTGCACTTAAAGAAATCCTAATCCATCAGAGCCACACCCTCCAGGGACCTAAACCTTGTCATCACAATGAACAAAACATGCTGGAGGGATAGGTTCCTGACCCAGAGACACCCCATACTCTGGAATAGACTGCCCATACATGTCAAGCAGAGCACCTCCTTGGCCGTCTTCAAAAGGAACCTTGATGACTGGATGGGAGATAGAAAATGTATCCCGGGGATCACGTCAGATGCCCTGCTAGACAGGGGTCCAGGGAAGTAAATATTGTGGGAAATAGCCAGGGAATTGTTATGGCTAGGCATGTACAGGCCATAGGGCCAATAGCCTAGTATCAACCTATGAACCTTTCCAACCCAAATACCCCTTGATATGGCTACTGGTCAAACTGAGGCCAAACCGAGGCCAACTGAAGGGAAATCTGTAAGGTCACCACCTAAAACTTTTGCCATGAGGATGGGCCAGTAGGCCTCCAAACTGCTGACAAATCTGCCAAGCGAAGCCACATGGCTCGCTTAAATATGACAAGCAGTCGGCCCGCACTTTTGACTAATGCTCACAGATGATACAAATTATTGGTAAGTCACCCATCTCAGAATGGTTCTGAACAATTCTGAAAGTGCTGCTTTAAGTTGTGTGGGTAACAGAATTGATCTGTGTACACTTTGAGTTCCAGCAATCATAGCTTGTATGTATTAAGCTCTAATAAAGGTATAAGAAACAGTATTTTTTGAGAAACTAAGTTTTTCCTATATACAAAGGAAAATCAGTTAACAGGTAATCTATTATTTGATATACCCTGGACAAAGCTTAATTTGAAATAACTGCAATCAGATATTATAATTACTGGCTTGTTTATGGGTTTAAGCAGTAGTTCGTACATGTCCATGCAGATAGTTAGATACAGAAAGCCTGTTAATGTAAGTTTGGGTGTGAATTCATTTCCTGCAGCAGGAAAATATAGATCAATGAAGGCAGAGTTTGAATATCAATCACAATGTAGAGCAGGCAATTCTTTTTTACATACTAAGACTGTAAGATTTGTGTTTCTGGCAATGACACAGAGTGTTAGAAAACAGTTCAGGTCTATGAATGGGACAGGATTTATTACTTTTGTGAATGAAGCTCTTTCTTACCGGATTTGTTTTCTTATGGTATTACTGTGAGTCACAAAATGAAAAATGGTAAAAATAAATGCTTCCAACATTTTTCTCTCTCTTTGAATTGCTTGAAAATGTTTTAATACTATATCTAGACTTCTTGAGAACTCTAGCTACACATTTATTACCTTTAGTCAAAAATAGCACTTATTTGATCTAAGTTAGAAAACAGAACTGAAATCAAAAATTTCAACTCTTACAACCAGTCATTAAGAATTATAAATTATCTGATACAATAAATGTTCAAGCACTAAAGGAAATGTTTCCAGTTCAGAATCCAGAGAAGGCATTTTGCATGTTAGAAATTAGTTTTGTCACTGGTTATCACAGAACTTTGTCAATCCATCAATAATGCAAAATAACACCACCCATGGAAAATTTGACAATACCATACAGTAAAACCGACTTGGCAGTTTGATAGAATGCTCGCCTACATCCCATTATCTTTAGTTATTTCAAAGGCACATCTTTACCAAACTAGGCTGTGCATTATATGGCTTCCCACACATGAATTAGCAGCCTCTCACTGATCACTAACTACAACTCATCTCCCCTGTGCAGAGCAATGCTGCTCACATGATCCTAAGGAGAGTGCCAACTAAACTCAAAGCGAGGAACTGAAGGGCAAGAAGGGCCCTGCCTCCTGAACAACTAGGGCCCTTCTTCTAATCACCACCCTGCACAACAGTCTGTTCCCCCAGTAAAGAACCTAACAAACTATCTCCTGAATAAATTCAACAATAACAATGACAGCCACACATTAAAAATGTCTAACCCAAAGAGCCCTTCTTCTAATCACCACCCTGCACAACAGTCTGTTCCCCCAGTAAGGAACCTAACAAACTAGCTCCTGAATAAATTCAACAATAACAATGACAGCCACACATTAAAAATGTCTAACCCAATATCACTGAAAAGTACAACATCACTATGGATCCAAGCCTGATCCCTAACTGCAAAGTCCCAGTGTTTGTGTACAAGAAATCCTAAAGCACCACTCCCAATAGCCACTCTGTGACCTCCTGGCCACACTGTGATTAAGGAACCTCCTAGTAACTTCCATTGCCTTTAACATATATATATATACCCTTACAAATCAACCTGGGAATTATTGCCAACCAAACTAGCTTCGCCCAGGAAACCTCAGAGAGACCACTAACAGATCCCTTGTTAAACAGTTAAGCAACTTACTTTTAGGATTAATTCCAATATCACTCCCTCCAAAACTTATAACTAACCCATGTGGATCATAGAATTACTGTCTTACCTCACCTCCTCCAGAGTTGGCAACAAATGAAACCACTGCATACCTCAATGACCACACAACCGGATCTGCCACTGTGCTAGATCCAGGTCCAAGTTCACACCACCAACTCTATGTTCTGCTCTTCTTGTGGCCCATCAAATAAATGTGACCCAATATGACCAAAAGCTTCTGACCTGTAAAAGAAAACACATAATTAATATCAGAGCAATATACCTCTTTCTCTTTTATATTCAACTGAATGTGACAAAAAAGCATCTTAGGTCACCATTTCCTTTCTCTTTTAATCACTTACATCAATGTACACCAACCTACCTTCTTTAGCCAAATCAGATGCCCTAACTATTATGAAGAAATGAATAGCATAATTATCTAGTTTACTTCCTTGCATTCTCAAAGCCCTTTTCATCCTAGACACATATGCCCTAGCATCCACCCATTCCCCCTTCAAATCATGAAAAACAAATCCCTCTGTTTGAATACCACATGCCTCTCACCATGCCCGGACCCATGCCACCAGACTCCTTGGCAATACCACATGCTTGCCTTCATACCTCCATTCAATTTTCATTCTCCCCTGTTGAAGTAATCCTTATATCTTCTCATTACAAATAGCCCATCAGGTTGCTAACTCAGAATGCCCCAACATACATGAAAACTGACTAAATGTCTCACAGCATGTAGTCAAAATAAGAGGAAGCCACCTTGTGCAAGACTGCCAACAATAATGGCAACATATACTTGTCTAATGGTAGCCTACTATCTCCTATTCTCAGTCAATCTATTCCCAACCCTTAAGCAGCCTCAATATCCTCCAGCACTTAGTAATATCCCTTAGACATGACAGTTTGTCTGTGGTACTCAATGCTACGAGGTGTACGCTTGCTGTCCAAACTGCCCCCCCCCACACCTTTCCGATAAGTATCTCAGCACTAGCACACTCTACTTTTGTGTAATCGCAGTTCATTAACAAAATGCCATAACACCCACAAAAGCCTTAAGATATACTTTCCTAGTAAGCCATGGACCAGGATTATCTAACCAACCAACTTGCCATACTTATCAAATCTCCCACACCTTTCCAAGCAAAATAGTATGGCTTATGTGAACTCCAGGTGTTTGCTGTTAAAACATATGAAAGTGAGACAACCTATCAGCCAAAATAGTATGGCCAGAAATTATTGAGCTGAAAAAGAAAGGTTAATGTTTGAACAAAGCAAAAAGATCTTACTGAGTAATCCTTGCACCTGTCTAGAGTTTGCTATGTTCTTAGACATCACCTGCATCGCTGCCAAGATATCAGAATGAAAAATCACCCTCCTGCTATGAAATTCTTCCTCCCCATGCTATCAATGATGCCAGAATTGGCATCATCTTCATCAGCCCACTGTCTGGTTAGTTTTCAGCAAAGCACCTGCCACCAAGTATGCTCCCATACCTAGCTCTCCAGCTACGTCTGTAAACAGGTCAGGGTCAGGCAGAGAAACCTAGCCTTCTTGCCAAAAAGACACTCTGTTAAAGCACTGGAATAACTCAAACATGTTTTCCTTGACTTAATTGCCTACCCTTATGCAATTAAACTTTTGCCTCTCTCCCCTCAACAGATTGGCCACAGATTTCATTCATTGGCTCATAGGTAAATACTAGGCCAGCAGCCCTTTTGGGCCATTGTAAGCATATCCAATTTCTCGTCTTGTGCTCAAATTAACCTGTCCCATTTGGATAGAGATTAGCCTTAGCCATCACATGATCAATAATTATATATCACTCCTAATGAGAATAACTGGAACCATTCCATAGATAATATGACTGGTCTCATGCATGGGATAAAACATTTAGAATCTACTTCTGTCCATTAGCAGTACAATGGACAGACTTGGAGTAAATCTCGGTTTTCCATCTATAAATCCAAATTGTGCTTGAATATTGACAGGGATGAACTTTGTTATATGTGGATGGGGAATTTGTTCTAGAGCAACAGTATCCTTGATTACATATACCTGTATCTCCAAACGGTTCCTTTGATATTCATAAATATTTGTCCCACACTCACTGCTCTGCATGCAAAATTAAGGAGCCCTAAAACCTATATCACTTCCTTCACCCTCATCTTTTGACTTTATCATACCTCTCATTTCCTCCACTTTGTCGTATGACTGCTTGAACATTTCCATGTTTGAATCAAGCTCTAAACCTCCAAATGTTAATATCTTAGCTGTACGGTCAATTTTGTCCTTAATCAACAGCACTCCAGGCTCCTAATATAGCTACGTGAACAACCTCATCTCCTTGACAAGTTCTTCCTTTCCTTCCCCAGTCAACAGAAAATCATACAAATAATGCCCAGTCAACAGAAAATCATGCAAAAAATGCCCAGTCAACAGAAAAATCATACAAATAATGCCTAGTCAAATGAAAATCATACAAATAATGCCCAATCAACAGAAAATCATTCAAATAATGCACAAACAGAAAATCATACAAATAATGCACAGTCAACAGAAAATCATACAAAAAATGCACAGTCTCCACAAAAACTGGACTCTGCTGTCACATCCAGTGCAATGTTGTGCGGAACTTAAGAAAAACAGCCCACAAGACTGAACAGCCCATATACATTGACTTGCTAAAATAAAACTTCCCATTGATATGTATGTCTAAGATAGGCCAATCCTAATTCTTTAAAGTTAATAACCTAAAGGCTGATTCAATATCCAACTTGCCCAATCAGGGATCCTTGTTGAAAATGATCACTTTCATTGCTTTGTCCAAAGATGAATAATGAACCTTAACACTTGCTCTATTAGTATGGCTATTGACTGAATCACCTTCTGGGAAAGATAGGTGATATATTAACCCTAAATATCCCTGTGGACTTCTTGGGCACAAACCCTAGTTGTGATATTTAATATGTGCAAAATGGATGAACTTCAAAGGTACCTAATAACCCAACCACAGCCAACTCCTTATCCAATAATTTCTGCAGTATCTCCTTCCCTAACACAGACTTCAATTTCTTACAAATATTAACCGAATCCTCAGCCTTAGATTTTATTGCAAATCTGTGTTGAACCCCCACCTCCCCAAACACACCACCAGCTCCTGAGCACCCTCTTTATTAGGGTAGCCCAAATCAGACACTCAAGCTGACTCACATTAATAGGTGAGTGGACTGTCCCTTTGATCAGCTCCATCAACAAAGGGCAAATTCCTCCAGTAGCCCTCAATCCCCCCCTTCCTCTTCCTCCCAACCTACATACCTTGCCTTGCCCCAGCACTATCATCACTCAACACACATGACACATCCTTCCTCCAATACTTGACTGCAGGATGTTGACCCACACAGTGATAGCATGTGTGGGAACCTACACATGGGCCAGTTGCACTTTACCACATTTAATGCCCAACAGGATTTCATATTGCCCACTTTCCCTTCTGACTGATCCTTGACTGCATGGCGTGACCTGGAGTAACACCTGCTGCAGTTCCTTTGCAAGTATAACAGCAATGAAATAAACCAATCCCCAAAGTCAATTATCCTATGTCTTTGACCAATACATCCATGTGCTTTTTTTTTCTCAATGCTGCCAGGGTTGCTGTAAGATCCTTGACCTCATATGACTCAGCCTATGGTACCTGCTGAGCCCTATCCCCATCTATGAGATAATAAACTTGGACAAAATTTCCTTGCCAGATCTTCTATTTATGAGAATTGGGATATGTTTTGTAATAAAGACTGACTTGCTAATCATCCCACGTATCTCAAAAAAAATGTAAACCCAGATCCGGACTTGCTTTTGCTACCTGACTTCACATGCCTAGTATCCCATCTCCAGGCAGCAGTGTAAAATCCCTGTTCACCTGGATGCACCATCAACCTCATCAACTCTAAGCCCCCTCATAGTGCTTTGGGACCATCACCTAAGGCGCCTCCACTACTTTCAAACCCAAAACAAGCTTTGCAATCTGCACCAATCACTTGATCTCAAATCACACACCAATGTAAGTAACCCAGCATCTGACATGACACTGACTAGGTCCCCTCACACCAACAAAGTATTAATGTCAATGCCTGCCAATTGCTGCTGAGATGTTGAGGGCATTTGCTGCTGAGACATTGAGGGGATATTGGTCAGTCTCCTCTGCAGCCTTCATAATGGCTCTTGTGTTTTTGCTGTTATCTTCTGGACCAATTGGCTGTAATCTCAGAAACCTCTGTCACTGATGATCCCCTGGCCTTATCTCTTCCATTATCGCTTTCATATGCAGCCTGGACAGCCTCCTGTGGTGCTTGCCTCTGTGCCTGCATTCTCTGATATACCACATCTGCCTGTGCTGCCAATTTTTGCCACTTGCAAGCTAAATCCTCCACTTGCACCATCCTGCAGGAAAACAAACACAACAGTGCATCTGCAAAACTTTGACATGCCTCTTTAGTATGCCCCTTTATTTCTTCTGTTATATAGATCTTTCTGTATTATTATTATTTCCCAATTCTCAATAACTCCACACCCTTATTAATATATGAGCTGTCAAGGCCAGCACCCTCCCCCTACTGTTGAGATCAACTTTCTCCCTTTCATTTCCTTTTAATTCCAATTTCTCATCCCTTTTCTTGTATATTTATGTGCCTACCTAACTCAGGTCAGTGTCCATCATACCTCTACCCTTTTAGCACAAGGAAACTGTACAAACCCAAAACTGGGGGGGGGGCAAAAGCACTGCTTGGTTAAATGACTTAACTACAGCTTCCCATCTTAACCTTGAGTGACGTACTGCCAAGCTAATTTCCCCTTTTAATATTTTAATACATGCCTTTTATATATTTATTTATGTGTGTGTGTGTGTGTGTGTGTGTGTGTGTGTGTGTGTGTGTGTGTGTGTGTATGTATATATATATATATATATATATATATATATTAGGTTAACCAGAAAAAAATTTAAGTTTTGGAATGGTCCAGCCAGAGCCCAGACCTAAATCCAATATAAAATCTGTGCGGTGACCTGAAGAAGGCTGTGCCCAAAAGATTCTCTCACAATCTGACAGATTTGGAGTGCTTTCGCAAGGAAGAGAGGACAAATATTATCAAGTCAAGATGTGCCATGCTGATGGACTCCTACCCAAAAAGAATGAATGTTGTAATTAAATCAAAAGGTGCTTCAACAATGTATTAGTTTAAGGGTGTGCACACTTATGCAACCAGCTTATTGTATGTTTTTTTATTTTTTATATTTTTTCCCCTAACAGATTTGTTTGTTTCTCAACTGAATTGTACAGGTTATAGGTCACATTAAAGGTGGGAAAAGTTTTGAAATAATTTATTGTGGCCTCATTTTTTTATATCACAAAAACCTGGCATTTTAACAGGAGTCTGTACACGTTTTATATCCACATATAAATATTTGTCTACCGGGAAGGTCTGACTGGGCTGAGGAGCCCATTATCAGCTGAGGCCTGGTAGAACTGCAGTACATATAGATATATTATCTGAAGTAGTGTTAATTAATAATATAAATGGAAATTGACATACAGTAATAGGCAAAGTTACACTGCTGACCCGACATACTGATCAGCATACGGAATGCTATGAAACGCAGGGTTTTTGGCAAAAGTGTAACATTATGTTGCCCAAATGACTGACAAAAATAACATAGTTCCTAGCCTAATAAAGGACAGCATATTGATACATAGATTTTTGGCAAAATCATAACATTATGTTAATCTAATGACAGACAAAAAAAAGCATAATTCCTAACTTACTAAAGGACAGCACTGCCAAGCATATCAGAGAGTAGACTTGAAGACAAGATTTATCAACATTTTATTTGAGTGTATAAGAATTAAGAGAGGGAGTATTATAAGGGATGGACTAGGAGGAACAGGGAAATAGAGTATAGTGAGAGGAAGTGGGGAGGAGTAGGGATAGGGGTAGTTTGGTTGTAGAACATGTAGGGAGGAAGACTATTGTAGTGGTCAGTCTGGAGTCGTGCAGAGTAAGTAGATTACAGAGAGTGAAAGCAAGGCGGGATTAAAGGATGGGAGGCAGTAGTGTGCTAGTAGATGGTGTAGAGAGGTTGTCATGTCTGGGTCAGCCTGGTATAGTGCAGGAGCATAGCCAGTTATTAGTAAAGTGATCCCTAAGTAGTGACTTCAATTTGAAGATATTGATGGTATTTCAGATGTGTTGGGGTATAGAATTCCATTTCTTGGACATCTGGTAAGAGATTAGAAAATCTCCATTGGAATTGTTAGATTTAGTGACTTTCAGAAGGAATTTGTCAGAGGATTTAAGTATTCTAGTGCTGTTGTATTCCTGTAGTATGTTTTTGAGTGCAAGACAGTTTTAAGGTTTCTGAATTATCGAGTGCGTCTGTAGTCACCTTAGATTTTACATATTGCTCTATAAGCTTGCACAGTTGCTATTTTATTTATATATATATATATATATATATATATATATATATATAGAGAGAGATAGATAGATATATGTATATATATGTATATATGTATATATGTATATATATGTGTATATATATATATATATGTATATATATATATATATATATATATATATGTGTGTGTGTGTATTATAAATATATGTATATATATATATATATATATATATATATATATACACACACACACACACACACACACACACACACACACACACACACACACGTGCACACACACACACACACACACACACACACACACACACACACACACACACACACACATATATATATATATATATATGATAATTAAGTCTGTGTTATACTGTAATTATTTCATATTAAGACCTGCTTATGTATTTCTCGCTCTCTCTCTTTTTGTATTTGTGTTTTTGTGTATTTTATGAGGCCTGAGGGAATCCCACCCTATACCCAGCAACTACAATTCATAACACTGACACTCTGCCTTTATTCATCCTTCAGACTTTGCTGACAGATCACCACACTCAGTACAAAACAAAGTAAATATCTGCAGTGAGAATCTGACCTCCACGTATAGCTATTACCATTAATTTTTTTTAACGCCCAATTAAACTGAAGTGCCATTATCTGCCTCCCCCTTGTTATCAGATTGCTTGACTCTTTCTCCAGAGAGTTTGGCCCCATTTGGCAAAAGTAAAGGAAAAATGTTGAGCAAACATCCAGTACATACATATGCTGCCTCTCCCTTCACATTATCCTAACCTTTTATAAGCTATTTCCCTCATCTTTGCCTATCTTGTGATGTCACTCCCCCCCCAACCAATCTTCCAACTTTTCCTAGCTTTAAAGGTATAGCCCAGCAAAATATTAGTTTGCAAGAGAAACTCCATGTATGCACTTTTTGAATGAGGGGTCAAGTAAGTGGGGAAGTGGAGTGTTCATTTGTTGTGGAATGATGTATGGTTTGGAATGGCAGGCTATCTTTTAAACCATATCTAGTTATAATCAAAAACCACAAAATACAGCTTTACTTAAAAATTTCAAGGAAAATTACAGGAAATGTAGAAATGTAGGAACCTTTCCATGTTTGATCAGTGCTGAATGACAAACACATTAAATAGTTTGAAGGAGCTTGTGGATGTGACTTCACAATTTAAATTCCAGAATGTGTAATAAATAGTCAAGATTTTAAAATTGTTCCACCTAGCTAGAATATATGAGGTTTATTGTTTTATGGTAAAGTGTTTGTTTGTCCATAGCAAAAAGAAAAATAGACTTACTCTGCTACATTGCCTAACTACAATAAATATTGCATTCACTTAAGGTTCTTACTCTCCTTTTGATTGCTTAACTTTCTGAATAGCTTTAGCAGACAGCCCTAAGCATTTAATTATTGATGATCTTTGTTAGCTTTCTTATTCCCAGTTTAATGTGTCTACTTTTTGAACAGTGATATTGCTGCTTGTATTACATTCAGTCATTGTTGTTAATTCACAGTAGTAGTATATATTGCAGATTTAATGTCTTTTGCATTGTAGTCTAAATGTCAGTGGTCATGATTTTCAATATATGTGTATAATCCAATAATAATTCCTTCTTGCCAATGTACAGGCTAATCAGAATGTGAATATAGCACTGCAGGAGTTACTGATGGCAATTTGTTTATTTTTTTAATTATTTATTCTTCACTATTTCTTATTTAGCCTACTATCTAAAATGCATCTCCATTCCCTAATCCTTTGTGGACTTCACCTCCGGCTTTCTTTCATAAAGTCACCAACTTCTTAGGATCACAAATAAATAACAAGTTTATCATAGCTAAACTGTACACCATCACAATATACTTACAAATGGTCATGCTTCCCCAACAGATTCTTCTTAACTATCACCACTTCAGCCACTCACTCTACCAAGTCAAAATCTCCAATTATCCTGTATCTCCAAATGATTATAAATAAACCCAACCCAGAAATCAATCGAAATAGCCCCTACCTTGTTCTTTATGAGTACTGTTGACTTATATAAACACAATATACTCCACTACAACTCCAAACTTTACAAGCTAAATTTAAGAAACAAAGTCAAGACAAAATTGTTACCCCATCAATACCACTAGTTCACTAAACAAAAACTGAGTGGTGACATGCGACCCAACCTGGCTCATCTTCACACCACTCTCAGTCTAATCATTTTTCCTCTCCTACACAATCTCTATCAACAACCTCAACAAGGCAATTAAAATGCCCACTTAGCACATTTATAATTAGTTGACACTTTACAAAAATTAATTCAGGAATCCTTCACTTCCTTCAAAACATGGCTACCTACCTCTCAGCTATTCCTCAACCCAAAGAAGGCTATTCACCCCAAAACATCTTGAAAACTAACTCACCTTCTACATCACCTCCTCCAACAATACCATAATTGAACTCATCTCATTAATCAAAGATTTAGGCTTCTAGCCTGACAAAGACCTAAAACTAGCCCACCATATTTAACACATTGTAAAGAAAACACAACAAAACTAAACGTTCTCTGCAGGGCCAAAGCTTATATTTCTGATAATGCAAGAAAACACATTGACTCTTCTTGCCTTCTCCCTTCTCTTTTAAACTTTAGCAACATATATGTAAGTCAGCTAAACAAATTTGAGCAATACTACAAGAAAGTAGCAAAATGTGCAGAAGATCTCCCCAAAGGGTCTGTTGTACCCAAATGTTTCTACTATTTATGCTATATATCTGTTATAACTTCAACAAATAAATATAATCTATACTAATAACACCAAACTTTTTTTCTCCTAACACCATCCTTTCTCTCTTACTCATCTCAGTTGATTTGAGATGTATGTCTCCCTCTCTATATGAATTGTGTCAATCATATAGTATCCTGCATTATTGTCTCTCTTATTATGTACATTCTTTATCTTCTCTGTGAAAAAAAGCAATAAATAAATAAAATAAATATTTATAATACTACTGATGATGTTCAGCAGTTATCTATTGCTACTGATGTCCTAATTGTGATGCCCATTTTTTTTAACATTAGGGTTAGCACCCATTATTGAGGGCGGGGGGCTCCTACCCCTTCCCCACCTTAATAATGGGTGCTAACCCTAACACTGCTCCTTCCCCAATCCTAACCCTACACCTTACCATCATTAAAACCTTTCTGAAACACTGCCACTACACAAGACAGACTCAGATACACAAACACTACTATATCTATCCCCTAACTTAACTCTTACCCTAAAATACATAGACATGCACACAAACATACAACAGCCATCCATTACTCATCCCTGTCCCTAACCATAACTCAAACACACACACGCACACAGACTTTTACCCCCCCACAACCCCACTTACCTGTATCAACACTCCATACCATTGACATAGTTACCATTCGTCCATCCATACGGCTGACATTAAATCAGACCCCTGCGTTTGCCCAAAAAACATACTTTTGGTCAAATGCAGGAGACCCCAGCTTGTCTTAAAATAAAATAGAATACATGAAAAGTGATAAAAAGAAAGAAACTTGTTGTAGTCATTCATATATATATATATATATATATATATATATATATATATATATATATATATATATTGACAATCTGTAACATTATTTTCTAATATCCAAATATGTTAAAATACATTATTTTTCTTTTATTTGTTGTCTTTATTCTGAAGAACATTTTGTAACTGCGGTGGTGGTGCTGCGGTAGTGTTGTCGCCTCACCGTAAGATGCTGTCTGGTTCGATTCTCAGTTAGAGCGTCTTCTGCGTGGAGACATGCGTGAATGGGCGTACCTTCGTTGAAGGTTGTGCGTCAGAGCTGGCAACTCGGTACGTAAAAATCAACTGCCAATCATTAAGCGTACTGGAGTTCCGATGTGGCAACCCCTAACCAGGAAAAGCCGAAAGACATAACAACAACAATTCTGAAGAACGTTTGCTCAATTATTGTAGTGCTAAAACTACTAATAAATAGAAAGGAACAATGAAGAAAACAAGGTATGGACTAAGATAAAAATATACAAAGAACTCTAAATGTGAACATTGCTATTAGTATTGAAGAGTATTTGTATGTCACTGATGTATTCAGGAAGCACATTGCTTTAATAATAAAAAAAACTAATAAGGAAATCAAGAAAATGGAAATAATCCCTCTCCTCGGTGTTGATTTTACCCTACAGATGATTTTAATTAAGGTGATATTGGGGATGGAGCCTCCATATGTAGGTTAGGGCATGGGTTAGAATGACATTCCCTAGGGGCATTCCAGCACTACTAAAACTACCAGTCATAATTAATTGGGACTTTAATTAAATGCTTTTTTGTTAAAACATTTACCTTGTACATATAGTAATACAGATTTTGCAAGTATATATAAGTAAAGAAATTATCATTAATACCATTACAACATTACAGAACAGATAACATGGAAGTATGCATATGGAAAGTTATTGATGAAAGAATACACTAAGCATAATAAAGTATGATGATTTAGTAGTTTTTTTATTAACAATATTGATTGTACTGTGAGTACTGCATCATTTAATGTATTGATCCCATAATTAGACCAATACTAGTAAGATATTTGTGAACTATACTTGGGAGTTTTTTTAATATACTCATGAAATGCAGTTTACGACTTTCTCAAGATGCACCAGCCATGCAGAATAAAAAGACAGTGAAGTGCACAAGTTTTGCATGATTGATGGTTCAAAATGAAAGGTAGAGGGATATAGAAGAAGTAGTTAGATGTGAATGTGGAAATGAAAGACAAAGAAGGTGAAATTGCATAGGAGAAAGGCTATTACAAGGTAATTATAAATCCTTATTCAACTATGCAAAAAAAAATACCCTACACTGCTTTGAACGTATTCATAATGATGCTTCTAATTATGACTCAACAGACATTACCAACATCCTTAGAAACAAATAGTGCCAATTGTCTCCCCCAGATTTCTTTCCAAGATCTGAATCCCTTACTCTCTAATTATCTGTACAGAACATTTCCTGAAATAGTAACAAAAAATAAAATATTTCCTCCATGTGACCTGCTGATATACCTATTTTTTAATTAATAGTGCTAAACATGTCCTTTCAGACACACTACTAAAACTGTTTATCCTACGTTTAGCTACTACTTTTGTTGTACACTGCAGTTTGTTGCCCCTCCATAAGGATGGCCTTACCACTGACACAGGTAATTATAGATCTAGCAGTCTAACAAGCCTCACCTGCAAAGCTCCATAATGTACCATTACTGACCTCAGAAACAGTGATATCAAAATTCTGTTAGATGTGACTCCAGCAGTTTGGCTTTGTATAGGGTAGATCTTGTATATTTAATGTAGTAAGCTTTTCAAAAAGTGTTATGTAAGCTGTACATAGTGGCCATCCAGTACATGTGGCACATCTTGACTTGGCCAAGGCCTTCAGCACCATTGCCTGTGCTGGCAAAAGTTAAAAACTTTACAAAATATCCCATATGTCATACAATGTATAGCAAACCGGCTAAAAGACAAAATCTATAAACTGCAAAAATCACAAGTACATCATCAGAAAGTATGAAATTGACCAACAGTGAACATAAAGGATTGGTGAGGGGAAGGCTAAGAAAGTCTACAGACATCTGTAAGCTGGTGGTTATTGTTAACTCACCATATGACACTCAAACCATCCAAAATGAACTCCCACTTATAAACTCTTTAATGTACTAAAATGAGCTTAAATTAAATGCTAAAAAGTGTAGTACCTTCTTTTTTTAATAGAACCCCCCCCCCCCATCATATTATAGAGATAACACACCACTCTATAATGAAAATGTATTTAGGAACTAAATACCTGGATAATAGCTCCCTCTTTTTTAACAATCATGGGTAAATGGTTGCCAGGAAATTCTTTTATTTAGCCTAGCTAATTGCCAAAGAATATCATTAGGAACTACAGAGGTGATTGCTCTCTTATACTTAGCATTGATTAAGCCACTTATCGAGTACAGTGCCCCCTATAGGATGTGTCTCATTAAACATATCAAACAATTAAAAAGATCCCAAAGGTTCCTATTCAAAATGATCACAGGCTTAAAGTCCCTGAGCTACAAAAAGAAGTTAGAAGCTCTAGCCTTTTATTCCGTGTCTTATAAACATTTGAGGAGATATCTGCCTGGCTTACTGTATCATTAGATGCCCAAACATCCTGGTCCTGCAATTTCTCCACAACTCCTTTATCTCCACCAGTATGAGAACCGGGAAACTAAGTCTTCACCAGCAGGTAACCCACAGCCTTCCAAGCCTCTGTAATAAACTTCCCTGCATGTTAAGCAGTGTGACTCATTAACTTCCTGTAAATTTAAATGAGATGATTGGTACGGCTCTCCTGGAGAAGGCAGGAGTGACTTGAGCTTCAGAGACAATAATGTCAAGAAGTTAATGGTCATAAGATTCAGGGGTCTTGTAGTCGTATAATAGGATCATAGTAGAATAGTAGACTAATGATCCTAAAGGACATTTTAGGCCTAGCCACGCTACCCAATAATATTAGAAAAGTAATGGTACAATAGATTTTTGGGAGAGGGGTATAAATGACTTAGGCATGAATGATTAAGCATTCAGAAGCTTCTTCTCTAACAGAGACATTGGTGCCTGACCAGGGGTATATTTATGATTCCCCATCCACTCATCCAAGTTTTGCTTGAATAAGTGCAGGGAAAAACTGTTGCTTCACATTGATGTGAAGCCTGTTCCAGATAGTGGGCAACCTCTGAGATACATACCTGCCCTCCAGCATATCTTAGTTATGTTGCAGATGAGGTTTAGGTCCCTAAATCAGGTGTATCTGTTGTGATTTTTTTTGCAGATGAGCAGCATGTTTAATACTAGAACAGAGTATGCTTTTTGAGGTAATCTGCATAGTACTTGTTTTCTATACTATACTCTTTTTTGTGGACCCTCCTCTGTGTGTGTATGTGTGTGTGTGTGTGTGTGTGTGTGTGTGTGTGTGTGTGTGTGTGTGTGTGTGTGTGTGTGTTTGTGTGTGGTTTGGTGCATAGGTTTATATATATATATATATATATATATATATATATATATATATATATATATATATATACACTCTGTGTATACTGTATATGTGTGTGTGCGTATATATGGTTTGGTGCATAGGTTGACTTACCCTTTTGTTTGTGCACAAATGCTCAACTTTTTTCAGACAAAATCCACCTTAGTGAACACTATCAGTCGATTGACTACATGGGAATGATGTAACTTGAAATCCTGTAATACTCAGTGCTGTGATTACATGGGAGGTTTACTACATTAAATAAGATTAGGAAATGTTGATAAATTGTGAATCAACAATGTGTGTGTGTGTGTGTGTGTGTGTGTGTGTGTGTGTGTGTACGCACTCACATGTTTATTGACTGATACTTTGCTTGAAATGGATTGGATATTTCTTCCTGAAGTGGGGATACTTTGGGGAAAAAAAGTATTTTTTTTTCTTAATTTGTATTAATTTAGCTATTTTTTAAATTTGTTAACCAGGTAAGTACATTTGTCTGTGTATCCTTTTCTAGCACAACTCGGGCCAAGTTAACAATAGAACTCATTTATCGAGTTATGAGCCTGTCAGACCAGTGTGTCTTATTTATCTGTTGCTGAAATCGTATTACTTTTAACCAGATATTTGAAGATCGATATGTTATAAGAAGGAATGTGTAGGCAAGGTGGGCTGCATGTTTTATGACTTTGAAGACGAGTCACAGATTACCACTCATATAGGTTTGCCAGTTTGTCTTGATAACTGAGATTCCTTAAGCCGTTGACCTTTTTTAGTCAGGAATCTCTGTGGTCTTACAATATGATCGATACATTTTGACAAATAAATGCCAGAATGGGCCTTAAAATAAAAAAAATGGGTCTGATACGAGATGAATAAAGAGGAATTAAGATTTCCTTGGCTCTAGAGTCCAGACATTTGAAAATGTAGATGAGTGAGACAGAATAATTTATAAGCTTCTATGGGAATGTTATGGTCAAAAGATAAGCAATATTCCATAAGAGTGCATATGGTTCTTACATCAGTCCTTGATTGGAATGGTCTTCACCTATATGATATGGAAATATTTAGCTTACCAAAATGAACTAGACTACTTTTTTCACATTTATGTTGTCCTATTGCAAGTTGCTATCATAGTCTAACCCTTGTTAATGCAATTGTGAATCACTGGAAAAACACTTCATACCAAATAATTTACAGTCATCTGCAAAACTAGATGACTATAGCCCTGGAGTTTTTACTAAAGGCCTAACAAATAAATGCCCCAAATCAGGGGCAAAACATTGAGCTATATGGTACATCATTGCTAACCTTTTTTGCTTTCCAAAAGGCACTTGCGGCTGCATTTGCATCTATTTTTTTAGACAGCTAGTTAGCTCTCCACCACATAAAATATGGATTTGTATTAAGATTTGCATGTCACTTAATAATACCTGCATGGGGAATAGTGTTAAAGATCTTGGTGAAATTGATTTGACAGCATAACTGCGGTGGTGGTGCTGCAGTAGCGTTTTCGCCTCACAGTAAGACGTTGTCCTGTTCGATTCTTAGCTAAAGCATCTTCTGTGTGGAGACATGCGTGAATGGGCGTATCTTCGTTGAAGGTTGTGCATCAGGGCTGGCAACCCAGCACGTAAAAATCCACTGCCAATCATTAGCGGACCGGAGTTCCGCTGTGGCGACCCCTAACTGGGAAAAGCCAAAAGACACAACAACAACAACTGTTTGTCATTGCTTCAGTGATTTTTTTTTTTTATAGAAATGAATAACATTTAGCAAGCAGCACATGCCTTTTACAAAGCTGAACTGAGTCCTAGTTTGATAGATATCCAGATTTGTAAAAAATGGTTGTAGATAATATAATCATATTAACTAATGCCACTAAAAAAAGTGCATGGGCCTTTGCTGGTGCAGAAGAATTGGCTTTCATAAACAAACACCAGGAGTCCATGCTAAAAGTGGAATGGGCTTACAACTTAGTTGGTCAGTTTGTGCCCAACATAAAGCCCAGCAGCACTGGGTTACTAAGTTGTTGTCCAGATAGTGTCTATTTGCAAAGACTGTATAACATGAGTAGCACTGCTGAGCAAAACCTCAACATAAAAAAACAAGAAATCTGATAAACATGAACTAAGGATTGTTAAATACAGGTAGACTAGCATTTGTACCATGGGAGTGGATGACATCACGGTGAGCAGAAGAATAAGTATTCTGTGTACCCATGAGATGGGATAGAAAGGCAGATCAGTCAAATTTCTTGGTTTGGGATCCAGATGGGCAGCTGTCTGAAGACAGTGAAGGGTGTCATTAGACTCCAGATTAAAGATGAGCAGTAATTGAAACCTCAGACTATGTTTAACTACAGGACTGTAATGGCAAGTGAAAGTGGGCAATCAAGTTAATTTTCAGGAACTTCTGAATAATGTAGGACACAATGAGTCTGGTTTGATAGAGGTTACCATTGCAGTCAGAAATGGAAATGAGGATTGCCTAGATCTACATGGTTGGGACAACAGGAATAATGAAGAAGATACCATATTGGACCTCGTTGTGGCACATGATTCCCAGAGATGGACAGGCAACCCCAAGATCACATACAAGAGAAAAATCATGCAGTTCATATGGACTTCTTCCTCATAAGTAAAAGAAAGTAGGTTTGAGTAAGTGATTCTAAAGTAATCCCTAGTGAAATGCTTGGCCTCCAACATAAAGTACTTTTGTCTCAATCAGCTGCAAGCAGTGGTCAGAGATGGCTGTATGGTCAACACAGACTAGGCTGAAGACCCGAAAGCTAACTGGAGCAAAAGCAGAAAAGTTCAAAGAAATACTCATGGCTTTGGCACATCAGGAAGAAGATGAATAGGGTAGAGCATTAGAGAAATGTCGTCAGCAGCTAAAAACAGCATGTCAGGAGATGATAGACCAGATGTGCAATTGAGGCATGTGTGGACATATGTTGCATAAAGAATGCTGATGTTGGAATGCAGAGGTCCAAAAATATATCAAAAGAAAGAAAGAGTAAAGGAAGAAAATGTGAAATATAAACCAGGCTGAGAAGGAATACTGAGTGGTTAATAAAAAGGCTAAGAGAGCAGTAACAACAAGGAGCAAGTCATCAGATAATCTTTATCAACTTCAGGAAAGTGACTCAGCAAATGACACAGAGAAGCTCCAGCAGGTAGGAAGACAAATGGTGAAAAACTAAGAAGATAGCTGGCAGATGACATTCGTAAGGAATGCTAGCAAACAGAAATCTGATAATAACTCCAAAGAGCATCAAGGGCAGATAGAAAGAGTATGTCAAGAAGCTTCTAAACAAACAAACAAACAAACAAACAAACAAACAAACAAAACAAACAAACAAACACAATACTATTTGTATTTCCACATAACCTATGATGAAAAATGAAGGTACCCCAACCTAGAAGCATGATGTTCACTGAGGAAAGCAAGGTCAGTAAAATTGTCAGGCACAGATGAAATCACAGCATATATGATTAAGATATCAGGAGTGTTAGAGGAGAAATTCTTCCTTATGTCAGTCATTCTGGTATGGATAAATTATCTGAAAAGATTGGTTAAGAAGAAGGAAAATCTGAATACAGAGCTCAAAGCTAAAATTAGAGGTGCTCCAA
>NC_056734.1:295192921-295352921 GCF_019279795.1 Protopterus annectens | reverse complement strand
GTTGGGTATGCAATGGATGAGAAAGAAAGATTTTGGAGTGAGATGGATGAAGTGGTGGTGAGTGTACCCAAGGGTGAGAGATTAGTGATTGGAGCGGACTTCAGTGGACATGTTGGTGAAGTGAACAGAGGGGATGAGGAAGTGATGGGTAGGTATGGTGTTAAGAAGAGGAATGCAGAAGGTCAGATGATTGTGGATTTTGTGAAAAGGATGAACATGGCTGTGGTGAATACATATTTTAAGAAGAGGGAGGAGCATAGGGTGACGTACAAGAGTGGAGGAAGATGCACACAGGTGGATTATATCCTATGTAGGAGGGCCAGTCTGAAGGAGATTGGAGACTGTAAAGTGGTGACAGGGGAAAGTGTTGTTAAGCAGCATAGAATGGTGGTCTGTAGAATGATGTTAGTGATCAAGAAGAGGAGGAGGAGTTTGAAAGCATTGCCAAGGATTAAATGGTGGAAGTTAAAAAAGGGTGATTGTGAGGTGGAGTTCAGGGAAGAGTTAAGACAGGCACTGGGAGGCAGTGAAAAGTTACCGAATAGCTGGGTAACTACAGCAGAGCTCTTAAGGGAGACTGCTAAAAAGGTGCTTGGTGTGACATCTGGACAGAGGAAGGAGGACAAGAAGACCTGGTGGTGGAATGAGGAAGTACAGGAGAGTATACAGAGGAAGAGGCTGGCGAAGAAGAAGTGGGATTGTCAAAGAGATGAAGAAAGTAGACATGAGTATAAGGAGATGAGGCGCATGGTAAAGAGAGAGGTGGCAAAGGCTAAGGATAAGGCATATGGAGAGTTGTATGAGAGATTGGACACTAAAGAGGGAGAAAAGGACCTGTATCGATTGACTAGACAGAGGGACAGAGCTGGGAAAGATGTGCATCAGGTAAGGGTGATAAAGAATAGTGAAGTAAACGTACTCACAAGAGAGGAGAGTGTGTTGAGTAGATGGAAAGATTACTTTGAAGGGCTGATGAATGAAGAGAATGAGAGAGAGAGAGAGAAGATTGGATGATGTGGGGATAGTGAATCAGGAAGTGAAACAGATTAGCAAGGAGGAAGTAAGGACAGCTATGAAGTGGATGAAGAATGGAAAGGCTGTTGGCCCAGATGACATACCAGTGGAAGCATGGAGGTGCTTAGGAGAAATGACAGTGGAATTTTTAACCAGATTGTTTAATGAAATTTTGGAAAGTCAGAGGATGCCTGAGGAGTGAAGAAAAAGTGTTTTGGTACGTATCTTTAAGAATAAGGGTGATGTGCAGAGCTGCAGTAACTACAGAGGGATAAAATTGATCAGTCACAGCTTGAAGTTAAGGGAAAGAGTAGTGGAAGCTAGGCTAAGAAGGGAGGTGATGACTAGTGATCAGCAGTATGGGTTCATGCCGGGAAAGAGCACTACGGATGGAATATTTGCTTTGAGAGTGTTGTTGGAGAAATACAGAGAAGGTCAGAAGGAGTTGCATTGTGTCTTTGTGGACTTAGAGAAAGCATATGACAGGGTGCCTAGAGAGGAGTTGTGGTATTGTATGAGGAAGTCGGGAGTTGCAGGGAAGTATGTAAGAGTGGTACAGAATATGTAAGAGGGTAGTGTGACATTGGTGAGGACTGCAGTGGGAGTGACTGATACTTTTAAGGTGGAGGTGGGATTACATCAAGGATCAGCTCTTAGCCCTTTCTTATTTGCAGTGGTGATGGACAGGTTGACAGATGAGATCAGGCATGAGGCCCAATGGACTATGATGTTTGCAGATGACATTGTGATATGTAGTGAGAGTAGGGACCAGGTTGAAGAGACCCTGGAGAGGTGAAGATATGCTTTAGAGAGGAGAGGAATGAAGGTCAGCAGGGCTAAAATAGAATATATGTGAGTAAATGAGAGGGAGGGTAGAGGAATGGTGAGGATGCAGGGAGTAGAGTTGGTAAAGGTCAATGAGTTTAAGTACTTGGGATCAACAGTTCAGAGTAATGGTGTGTGTGGAAGAGAGGTGAAGAAGAGAGTACAGGCAGGGTGGAATGGGTGGAAAAGAGTGTCAGGAGTGATTTGTGACAGATGGGTACCAGTAAGAGTGAAAGGGAAGGTCTACAAGAGGGTAGTGAGACCAGCTATCTTATATGGGTTGGAGACGGTGGCATTGACGAAAAGGCAGGAGTCAGAGCTGGATGAGGCAGAGTTATAGATGTTAAGATTTGTACTGGGTGTGACTACGATGGACAGGATTAGGAATCAGTATATTAGAGGGTCAGCTCATGTTGGGCAGTTTGGAGACAAAGCAAGAAAGGCAAGATTGCATTGGTTTGGACATGTGCTGAGGAGGGATGCTGGGTATATTGGGAAAAGAATGCTAAGGATGGAGCTGCCAGGTAAGAGGAAATGAGGAAGGCCTAAGATAAGGTTTATGGATGTGGTGAGAGATGACATACAGGCAGTTGGTGTGAAAGAGCAAGATGCAGAGGACAGGAAGAAATGGAAACAGATGATCTGCTGTGGGGACCCCTAACGGGAACATCCGAAAGAAGATGATGATGATGATATTAACTTTTCATTGAAGGCTCTTTATGTTGTCAATGTGTTACTCTTATCTGAGGCAGGGAGGACTGGTCATCTCTTAGCCTGCTTTATGAGTTATGAATATGGGTAATATGTATAGATATTGCTTTTTCAAGAATTGACATTTTGGCTGTCCCGTGTGCTTATGTGGCATTTGTTAAATAATGCAAGTTCCTTCCACAATGCATGCCAGCACTTTAGATATTAACTCAATAAGATTGTCTAAGTTCTGCCCAATGACAAGTGCAGGTTTCAGAAAAGTGTCATATTATGTAACAAACCTAACTATGATTCCACCAGTTAGGTCTGTCCAAGGATTCAAATTAACGGATACAGCAAAGATTCAGAATGATAATGCAGTTCAGAGAAACCTTTATATGGTACTTTTAAACAAAGATAATATTAACATCAGCATTAACATTAATATAGAAAATTATGATCAGTTCGCTGATCATAATATGCTTATTATGTGGTCAAGACAAGGATTGTAAAAAATTCACCTCTAGAGCTTCATTCTCAAGGTGAATCTTGGTATCCATATCGACAACTGATCATAATTCTTTGTTTGCTCTATGTACTACTAGATACAGGGGGAAAAAATCATCACGTTTTCTCAGATTTCAAAGCTGTAAAACACTTAGAGAGCGCTGTCAGAGAGGTAGTATATGTTACATTTACACTCACCTTTCGTAACTGTCTAGATTTTTGCAGGATGTCCATATTATTGCCCCATATTTTTCATCTGTTGCTCATACAATCTGTGGTTTTCATACAAACCACCGAGGTTTGAAGTTACTAAATAATGCCATCCATTTCAATTTCAAAGTTCATGTCCTTCAGGAAGTGGATACTAATACATCCTGTTACCAAATGAGTTTGTTTGCGATGTCGGGGACATATTACTGTTATGGAGAGCAAGCAGAAACAAATCTTTTATTTCTGCCACTGTCATTTGCTAGTCAGTACATGCAGATTTTACTACCTGGTACTAGATCCAACCATAAAAATGTAAGCATTTATTATTGCACACCACTCCGGCACTTACCTGGCTTGTCTTTTTCTGAATATCGTAGCATAATCAGCATGCTCCATTAACTTTAATTAAATGTCCAGATGGCATGGATCTGTCAAATTTGGCTGCATTCAAGTTGGAACTTCAGAACTGGTCCCATCAGCTTAGTTAAAGTGTTAGTAGTACTGGGAATGCCATACTCTGCAGAGATGGGGTGCATCACAAGTGTTTTATGGGCATGGTGTGTAAGGAACACTTGTTATGTAAATGGCTGACATGCAGATGGTACAGTGCAATTGCAGAGTACTGATGAGATCAGGGAATTACATACAGTCATGTTCAATGCCATTGTTTATGACACTAAACTTCTTACAACAAGAATTAAATAAAAGATTACTAAGGCTTTAAAGATGTGAATTAAGACTGCTTTCAGTGGTAGCTGTTCATGGGACCATTATAGGAGTGGCACCTGACTTGTAGACCTACATAGATAATGTGAGAGAATAAAACAGAAGACTGGGCTTTAGTTTGGGCATTATCTATCTACAACAGCAGAATGGCTGTATCCTATTAATCTGTCGGTAGAGTTTGAGGTCTTTTCTATGTATATTGAGGAACTGTATGTTTCATGAATAAATAATAGATTAGGAAGGTGATGGTCATTCATTGTCCAAGAGGCAAAAATGTAGATCACTGTAAAGGTGTTATAAAGCAGAATACAGAGAGAGGATGACCAAAGGTCTGGTCAACTAAAGGATTTGAGACCTATGAGTTTCTTTTGCTAGAAACCCCTGAGTTCAGTTGAGTGATATATTTTTATAAGTACATATCAAAGAGGGCTTTGCATTCAATAAAACTGCAGATAGGGGGTGAAGTACACTTCTTTGGTTCTTGATAAGAGTTCCTTGTATATTAAGGATAGCTAAGTCTCTAAAAACAGTATAATTCTTAAGTGGTGTGACATCTATAAAGTATAGTGAGGAATTTATTTTACCAAATTGTGTTACATTTTTGGCAATTAGTTTGAGGCTATTGTACATTCACCATTTGTTTGCATAATATCGTGGAGTACCTTCATATGAATGCCTCTTCCAATAATGACTTTAGTCAACAGTCACCACCGAATTTTGTCAAACAAAAACCGTGGCTATTGACTTGGAGAAATAGATGACAGATAGAAGAGGACCCAGCTATGAGCCTTGAAGAACCCCACTTGTGACACTTCTGCTTGGTAAGGCAGTTTCTGCAGCTCTAATGGTGTGTTCTGTTTGGGTAGTAATTTGCTGCCTACCTTACTAGATGTTTAGATTCACATTTTTGTCAATGATGCCTACATGAGGGATAGTAGCATATGCCTTGCCAATGTTGAAGTATATCAGGTGTGTCACATAAGCATCATCAACTTCTTGTTTTAACCTTTCAAAAAAGTTTCCAAGGCTAAGAGGCCATGGGCTACCTTTGACAAAGCCAAATTGATGGGAACACAGGGTTAAGAGATTAACAATATTTAAAAGTAATGAGGTCAGAAATGATATGTCCCATGATTTTCCAATGTTGGTAAAGCTAAACAGGTCTATAATTACCTGAGTTGGTGATTGGAGCTCCCTTATGTATGTTCCTAAGGACATTCACCCCATATGTGTCACCAATAGGTCATACTAGTATTTCTCAGGTTGCAGTGGCTCTACGAATCCCAGCTACATCTTTCGTCCTAGCTCCAAAATGTATTTTATTTTAATGTGTTTACTGGAAAAGTCCTACTGGACAAAATGTCCTTTTTCAGTGGAGGCCCAGGGAGAAAAGCTCAACATTTATACATAACAGTTCACTACATATGCAACGTACAGATGCAAATGTTGATTCAATCTTGGATACAAGCACAAAATGAAAAATAAGTGTTATACATTTCATTAATATATTCATATAGTCTAGGTATGAATAAAACAATATCGGTACTGTGATTGAAGGTAAAAAAACAAGTAAGTTAAGTATACATATAC
This sequence comes from Protopterus annectens, assembly GCF_019279795.1. Taxonomy (NCBI): domain Eukaryota; kingdom Metazoa; phylum Chordata; order Ceratodontiformes; family Protopteridae; genus Protopterus; species Protopterus annectens. Next base: position 295,347,359 of record NC_056734.1, on the reverse strand, counting down.
TTAGTAAGGTATACTATTAAAAGCAAAAATAAATGGCTGTATTACTGTAGCTGCCTTAAGACATCTATTTCCTAACCAGGGTTTGTGCAAGAGCAGGTCCTTGATTCAGATACGTGTGATTTGAGAAGTACTTTAAAGGGGTTACCTTCATTTGACTGAAAGCTCATTTGACTGACACTAATTTGACTAACAGTTCATTTGACAGAAAAATAGTACTGGCAGTGTCTAGAGCACTGTAAAGCAAGTAAAAGGAATATGTCCTTTTCCCCACATTAGTGCGACCCTGGAGTTAGTATATACAGTTAGGGAGGTGTGGGGGTCTTAGCCCCCCACTTAGTTTCATGTTATATTCTCTGCTTTTCATTTTATATTGTTTAGTAAAACCAAAGTAAGTGGCGGGATGTGCCCCCCACACCACCCAATGCCCCCCACACACCCTTAGCTATATATACTAACTCCAGGGTCGCACTACAGTGGGGAAAAGGACATAATCCTTTTACTTGCCTTACAGTGCTCTAGACACTGCCAGTACTAATTGTCAGTCAAATGAACTGTTAGTCAAATGAAGTGTCAGTGAAATGAAGTTTCAGTCATTTGGTCCGGCTAAAATGTTTGTCATTCAAATGAGCTTTCAGTCAAATGAAGGTAACCCACTTTAAAGTTAGAAGTGTTAGTAGTTCTCATATTTAATGGCAGTGAATTCCAAGTTTTGGTTATGCAGTTTGAGTAAAGTGAAACTGCAGCTGCATTGCTAGGTTTGAATATATTTAGGTAGGATTTATTAGTGGAATGCAATACCCTGTTGTTGAAGTAGTGTATTAGTAGATTTTGAAGTATTGGTGTTTTTTTCTGGCTGATTTAGTATTTGATGGACGAAAGTGAGATTATAAGCAAGTAGAATTAGTAGTTCAAACCAGGAAAGTTGCTTTAAAGCCAGACAATGAAAGATCTGAAATTTGATTCTGTAGCAAACTTTGCAATTTTATTATAGCATGTTTCAAGTTTTGCTAGGTCAGATTTCTTAATACTTGTGAAAATTTGTGAGGTGTATAGTAGTGTAAAGATGGGATCTTGTTATAGGGCCTATGAAGATTTGTTTAGAAAGTGACGATTTCTGTACAGGGTTCCTAGATTTTGTGAATTTGCTTTATTGTCTGTGATATGTGTCTGTTGAATTTCATATTATGGTCAATAAAAACTCAACTAATTATAAATTAAAACAATTAAAACCATATGCAAGCACTTTATAACAACTAATTGAATCAGCAAACCAAACTGCTAGGATAAAGAGGTGTGTGTGATCGCAAAACAATCAATCTGCAAATCAGAGTTAACTTCAAAGATGAATGGACCATCACAATGGAAAATTAAACTTTACATTGGGGGCGTAAACCATTCACATGATGTCATATCACCAATAACATCAAAGCGTCACTCCCATTCATAAATTGCAATTAAACATCCAATAACTCAAAAAAGAAAATAAAAACTAAATAAAACAATAATAATTAATGCAGGGGACATGCTTTAAGATATGGTTTCAAAGGAATCTTTCCATTCAGTCCAGGGGATCTATTGGTGCATAACTTCACAATCCACCTAACCTCATGCTGTTCTGTGATTTTCTTAAAATCGGCCATATGTAAAATCTCTACTAAGCATTCAGTAGCCATAGAGGTAAAAGTATGTGCAGTGCCACAATCTAGTACATGTTTAGCTAAGGCACTCTTATCCTCTCACTTGCGTATATCCACCAGATGCTTCCTAATAGATTCTCTTAGAGAACAATTTGTCTTTCCAACCTAGAAAAAGCTGCATAATCCATACTGCGTTAAATAAGTAACATTCCTAGTAGAGCGATTAGCTCTAACATTAAACGTAAAAACTTTGCTCATCAGAGGGTGTAACAAAACTATCAGAAATGCAGACTGAGTCAGAAAAACTACATCCCCCACATGGAAAGGAACCTCTAGCATTCTGTACTACATCATGATTGCACTCATTGTAAAACAGAAGCCTCTTTAATGATTTCTTGTTCCTAAAGTGAAAACATGGGTGTTCACCCACTATGTCTTTATGTTGTTCATCTGTTGTCAAGATAGATCAGTTTTTCTCAATAAACTGGCATACTCTGTCAATATCCCTCGAATATTGCAAACAAATGGATACAGGGTAAGCCTGCTGTACACTATTAGAAATAGCTGGACAGTGAGTTTCTGACATAGAGATATAAGGTTTAGCCCTGCCCTCTCGCAGATGTATAGCATCAACGTTCATTGGTTCAACCCCATTAATACTGTATCTCCGATCTAGCAACTCATGTTTAAAAGCATTAAAATCTGAATAAAACCTCTGATTATCATTCAGCCTGGAGATACGCATCCCTTGCCCCCTTAAAATATTCTTATAAATGTGAGAAGGGTGCATACTATCTCTTCTCAAAATATTATTTCTTCTACAACTCTTTCTATATAATCCAGTGCTGAAAACACCATTTTGCCCTTTAAATACTCTCACATCTAAAAAAATCCAATTCACAGTTAGAAAACTTGAGCATACATTTCAAATAGTCAGTAGTCTGATGTAGAAATATTACAAAATCACTTGACATGTCTATAGAGCCTGTCCACAACAGAAAAATAACATTAACAAACCTGAGATAGAAATTAACATAAACTGCAAATATATTGTTCTTCAAAACTATATTCTCTTTCCATTGAGCCAAAACTATATTGGCATAGCTATTGGCACATGGAGTGCCCATTGCTATGTCTAATTGCTGGAGATAATATACCTCATTGAATAGAAAAATTATTTTCAAGTACCGATTCTAAGAGTAAACATATAAAATCTGCTCACTATTACTGTGTTTGCTCTTGTTACTCAAATACGTTCAAACATCATCTATCCTTTGAACTTGCTTGCAGAATCACAACAAAAAGGGAATTAACATCTAAAAAACAAACAACATTCTCATAGGGATTCTTGCATAGCACTCATATGAGCATACAGGTCTTGTAAACATTTAGTGTCACATAACACAGTACCAGAAGAATTCAACAAAGGTCTCAAATTCTTTTCTGCAAAGACAGGTAATGGCTCAGTGAGCCAACCTTGACCAGAGACAATAGGTTCATAGGTTCACAGGTTCATAGGTAGATACTAGGCTATCTGCCCTAGGGCATTTATAAGCCTAGCCAGAGTGTATTTGGCTTCCGCCTCCCTATTAGATTAACCTGCTGTGCCTCTGTAAAGTAGGTCACAGAAGGTACCCTTTTAAGATTAGTTTACTGTGCCTCTGTCTAGCAGGGACACAGAAGAGATCCCAGGGGTGAATTTGCGATTTCCCATCCACGCGTCCAGATTTCGCTTGAAGAGGGTCAGCGAGGGGCTATGTCTAACATGAATTGGGATTCTATTCCAGAGTGAGGGGAACCTCTGGGAAATGAATCTGTCCCTCCGGCATGTCTTATTTATTTTTGTGCTGAGGTTTAAGTCCCTGGCGCGTGTAGCTCTAAGGGACTTGGATTTTTTGAGGTGAAGCATGTCCATTAATTCTGGGTTTGACATGGCTTTATACATCAGGCATAGATCGCCTCTGAGTAGGCGGTAAGCAACTGAGTAGAGCTGGAGTTTCTTTAGTTGAGCTGCATAGGACATCTGTTTGTAGCCCATGATCCTCTTGGTGAGGTACTTTTGGGGTCTCTCCAGTTGCTGCAGGTGTCAGGTAAGGTACATCCCAAAAGGGGCATTGTATTCAATTATGGGCCTGATGAGTGACGAGTAGAGGGGCACAATGACCTCTCTTGATCTAGATGTGAACCCTTTCGTGATAATGTGGGCTATATAGAAGGTCTTTCTAACCACTTTGCTTAAAGGTTGATAGTTCTATTAGGCATAGAGATTAGTAGAATGGTGATGTATAATTCCTATGCCTATACATATATATTTTCTTAGCTTTTCTTAGCTTTTCTTAGTTTTAGTTTTTCAGCTTTTATTGGCTGAAATATTTCTTAGTATTGGGTCCTCAGTGGAAGAATGTTTCATGAATTTGCAATATACTATGAATATTTTTAATATTTATAACATTATAGTATTACATGAGTTATATAGTTTTATGAATGACATAAAAACAGGAAAGCGTATACTTGCTCTTCGCTGAATTTCAAATGTTACATGCAGGACTAGCTATCTAAAAGGGATCTTCTCCCATATATGGGCATGACTTCCTTGAGAACTATAATAACAGCTTTGATTGTATCAATTATAGGTGTAACCCATATTATTGACTTATATGAATTTATATGAGGTCATGCAATGAAAATTATGTGTACTTTGAAAGTGTTTTAACTTGTATATATATGTTCTTATCACTGAATGTATGCACATCAGCGCTATTTTGATAAATCATTTTAATTGTATTTGATTTGTTTGCTAATTGATTGAATAATTGGCAATATCTTTTAGTATAAAAATAGCAGAAATTTTAGTGAAGATTGTAACCTGATGAAGCGCACTTTGCTGCGTGAAAGCGCTCGTTTTTATTAATAAAAAGATTAAAACTTTGTTCCTCGTGGTGGTTTCAAGCAAAATTTGATCTTCACTTTGGCAACGTGATTATCAAAGGAGAGATTACTATCTACGTTGGTCCCCAAATCTCTAATTACTTCTTCCGTACTTAATGGATTACCACCTATGTAGTAATTTGTGGGCACCTTGTTTTGCGCAGAGGGGATGACTATGCACTTTTTAGCATTTAGCTTGAGGCCGTGGCTCTGGCACCAAGCATCCGTCTCTGTGAGACCCTTTTGGAGGATGCTTGTGTCAGCTGGAGATTCGATTATGGCCCCCAGTTTGCAGTCATCTGCAAACTTTGTCAGCCATAACCCCCCCCCCCCGTGTTATCCTGAACTTCAGAGAAGTATATACCGAACAAGAGAGGTCACAGAACTGAGCCCTGTGGGATGTCACTTGTAACTGGTTTGGATTTAGACATGGCACCTGTGATTCTGACCATTGGGTTCTATCTCTGAGCCAGTTTGCAACCCATCTTGTGATATAGGGGTTGATATTTAAGCTCGTAAGCTTATTTAAGATGCGTGAGTGGGGTATTGTGTCGAAGGCTTTTGCGAGGTCCACATAGGCTGTGTGGACTACCTTGCCCTCATTTATGGCTTTGGTAACTGTTTCAAAGAAATCAACTAGGTTTAAGAGGCAAGATCTGCCCTTAACAAAACCGAATTGGGTAGGGTCCAATGTCTGGAGACTCCCAATGTCTTTGTTTATGAGTTCCATGATAATACGCTCCATAGCTTTACAGACCAGACTAGTCAGGCTTATGGGGTGATAGTTCCCTGGGTCCGTTGTGGCACCACCTTTGTGGAGTGGGACCACTGTAGCTGTACGCCATACTTTGGGTACATATCCTGTAGTAAGGCTAAGTTTGAACAGTGACTTAATGTGAGGGTTCAGTTCTTCTTGGAGCTCATGTAAGACACAGCCCGGGACACTGTCCGCTCCCATAGATGCTGTGTTTTCTGCTTTGGAGAGGGCAGCTTTCACCTGTGCATCTGTGATGTCAGGGAGGTTACATTCAGTTGGGATAGGCATTTGCTCCTTTGGGGGGGAAGAGGGGGGAGAAGTTTGTGCTGAATCTGTCTGCCAGGATGTTGGCTATGTCTGTAGTTTCTGTATATTTTGTACCATTATGCAACAATTCAGAGCATATCTGGGAGTTTCCACCCATATTCCTGACATAACTAAAGAAGGCCTTGTGATTATCTTTAGTGTCTAGGCCAACTTTTCTTTTGAAACTGGCCTTTGATGATTTTATGAAGGATCGAAGTTTCTTGCTAACACTGATCAGAGATGCCTTCCCTTTTTGGGATTTTGCCCTGTCATGTAGTAGCTTCCTCCTTCTGTTGTATAGCTTATTTATGGCCGGGGTCCACCAGACCGGTCTCCTGTTTTTGGAGGAGTGAGTCTTGGTTTTATTTGGGATAGTACGATCCATGCATTCCTGCAGGTGCTCATAGAATGCATTTGTAAAGGATTCTGCAGATTGGGCTGTATTATTCTCTGGCCCGGGGGCTTTGAAGGATTCTACCTCAGTCTTGAGAAGTGCAAAGTTGGCTTTTGAGAAATTCTTTAGTGATTTCCTTGGCTGGGGTTGGGGATGGGATATGGATGTCCAGGGAAATTTGTTTATGGTCTGATCTTACCAATGAGGGGTTTACCTCTGGTGTGGGACTTGTTTGTGAAGACCAGGTCCAATATGTTGTTCCCTCTTGTGGGAGTGGTGACCAGTTGTTCCATTGCGTTAGAGTTTATAAATTCAAGGAACCATTGGGCGAGGGTGTTTGGGCTTGAGTAGTTTTCCCAGTCAATGTTTGGGTAGTTGAAGTCACCCAATAACATAGTGTTTGGAGAGACCTTCATATTCTCCAGTGTTCTCAGGAATGCCAAGTTGGGGTTGCTGTAATAGGGAGGATGTTCTGTAGCAGACTACAAACTGAAAGGCAGTTTTGCCCGCTGTTAGTTGCACATGGATGGTTTCCGATGCTTCGTGCAGTGCCACTAACCTGGACGTGTAGGTATATTTGATGAATATAGATACTCCCCCTCCTTTTGTGCTTCGGTCCGAGTTTTGGGGCCGAAACGCATGGTATGAGTTTTAACCTGGTAGTGCTGGGGTACTCTCAGGAGCCTTGAACCAGGTTTCTGTTACTGCACAGACATCGATTTTCTCCATACTGAGGAGAGCCTCGAGTGCGTGCATCTTGAGGTTTAGACTTCTGGCATTGAGAAGCATTACCTTTAGTTTTTTTATCCTTGGGTTGTCTATGGAGGTGGGTTCGTCCTTTGAGCCTTGCCTAAAAAAGGCACTATGGGGGTGGCAAGAGCCTTGGCCAGTATACAAAAGCCTAAGGGTGACAGGTGCAAGCCGTCCCTAGCGAAGCAACGTGGCTTGTCGAGCATGTCATCCCAGGCTGACAGACACTGGATCCCCTTTGAATGACACCAATGCTTTAGCCAATTGTTGAAACTGATCATTTTGTCTTTATACTGTGGCATCATTCTTGGTGAGGGCAAGATGCTACTCAAGGTCAGGGTCATACCAGCCTGGGCTACATGGTCAGAGAGCTCCTCTATGTCTCTTTTCATGTAGGTGTCATCGGATGTCTCACAGCATCTTTATGCATTTTAGGCAGGCCATGTAACACAGGCACTGTTGCAAAATCTATAGTAAAATAATTTCTGGTGATATAATTCTGCTGAGCAGGCAATCATATAATGTTGCAATAGTATTCTATGCATGCATTCTGTTTCAGACTTAGAAATAATTGAGTAAACAGTAATATTTAACATTTTACACATAGCCTGCAAATAAAAATGTTTGTCCAGCACAATTATAGCACAACCTTTATTTGCCATGTTTTTGTCCTTCTTACTGTTTTACCGTTGTTTTGAGTATTTTTATTGGAGTTTGAAGGATGTTCATTTACAGTGCGGTACCTGTTTCTCTATTGTATAAGTTGTGCATTGTTTAGCCAAGATCTCACTGCATTAAATGACTGCTGGGTCATTTTTTTAAGTTTTTGTAGTGTTGGGGTGGCATAAATCAAGGTGGAATTGCCTGCATATTGAACTACAGGGGCAAGTAGGGTGGCAGTATGAAGATTGTTAGTAAAGATAATAAAAAGGAGAGAACCCAGAATAGATCCTTGTGGTACTCCCAAGCTTACAGGAAGTAGTGAAGAGAGATTTTGTTGCCATTTTACCACTTGCTGATGACCAATTAGATATTGCTGGAACCAAGTATGTGCAGAATGGCTAAGTTTAAGTTCTGAAAGTGTAGATAACAGCTTAGAATGAGAGACAGTATCAAAAGCTTTGGACAGATCAAGAAAGATGGAGGAAACTAAATTGTCTTCATTGCAATGATGGTTAATAATGTTAGGAAAGTTAACATGAGCAGTGGTGGTAGTATGATTAGGACAGAAACCATGCTGAGTGTTAGATAGAAAATTGTTGGTTATTAGATATTTTAAGATTTGTGAATGGATGCACCTCTTAAGTATTTTAGATAATTGTGACAGTATAACTATTGGCCAGTAATTTGATAATTCTGTCAAGTTTCCACCTTTATGTAGAGGATTGATATATATTTTCCAAATTTTAGGGACTTGTTGTTCTGAAATGGATCGCTTTATTAATATGGATACTGGGTAGGATGCTGCTTCTGTAGTGATTTTTAGATGTTCTGCAGGTATATAGTAGGCAGCAAGTGTAGTATGTTTAAGACTTTTAAGATATTTAACTATGGTGTTTATTGGGACAGGTTGGAAAGAGAAGTTATTGAGATCAAGCGTGGGTACTATATGAGTCTGGGTAGGGAAAGAGCAACTACTGTTTCTGAGGGTTAGTATGGATTCAGTGAAGTATCTGTTAAATTTTGAGGCTATTCTGTCTTTAGTATCACTGATTATTGGAGAGAGAGTACTAGTTTGTCTTGGTTGTAGGATTTTTTGATGGCAGCCTAGAATATTTGTGGGTTTCTTTGATTTGTTGATTGGATACCGCTATAGTAATTTATTTTGCCCTGCCTGATATTTTTTTTTTAGATTTATTTCATAGTTCTAGATACGTTTGTTTGTTAGTTGTAGTTTTGTCATTGAAAGATTCCTCCCAGGCCTTATCTCTAGTTTTTAAGAGAGATCTTGTTTGTTTGGTTAGCCAGGGTTACCCAGGGGGCATAATTGGACTTTATCCTTATTGTTCGTGGGGGGCCAAGATATTTAGGATATTGAGGAAGGTTTAGTTAAAGTATTCAACTGCAGCATCTAAAGGGAGATTTTTGAGTGGTGCCCAGTTGTATTTTTTTAAACTAGTTATGAAGTCTTGGGGGCTAATTTTCTTCTTATCTTGGATTTGGTGGTAGGTTTTAAGTTTTTGTGGATTTATTCTGTGTCAGAGAATGTAAATTGGAATGTGGTCACTGAGGCTGTCTGGGAGACAACCAGGGTGTAGGGATAAATTTGGCCTGTTTGTAAGGACCCAGTCCAGGAATTAATGTTTCTTTGATGTTTTGTCTACTCTAGTACAAGTTTAGATTGCCTTTGGACAAAAAAACACAGCTAAATGTTATCTGATCTTGTCCAGTTTCAAAAGGGTAGTGTCAGTGTGCCTTGTAATCGAGTCACCAATTGCCTAAATATTTCCTATTGTCAATGCACTGTTGTTGGACTTAGGAGCTTGAGGCATGTACCCTTTTGATTCTTTAAGGATGTGCAATAACTGATGATGTATGGACTCATCTGTTGCCTGAGATTTCTTAATCCAAATTCTAAGAGACTTGTCTACCAACATCTGAACCAGCCTAGCACAGATAATTTTGCTGATGGTGATTTTTGCTTCACTGCAGTGTGTGTGTGTGTGTGTGTGTGTGTGTGTGTGTGTGTGTGTGTGTGTGTGTGTGTGTGTGTGTGTGTGTGTGTGTGTATGTGTGTTTGTGTGTTTCCTACCGAGTGTGCAATGCTGTCAGAGGGAGACCTCCAGATTCATTAAGTATATACACCTCTTTCAAACTGAGCCATAAAAGGTTGTGGAGGGGCCTTCCCTTTCATGGAGTTACAGATTCTTGCTCCCCACTTAATCCAGTACTCAACACAAATCCATTCAATGAACTTTCATTTAAAAGTGAAATAAATTTCCATGCTGTAGTTGTTGGAAGGTAACATGCTTCAGACCAGAGAGGAAATGGCAGAGTTTCTTCTGCAAAGAAACCATCAAGGAGGCAGCACACAGACATATTTAATACCAACAGCAACATTGACATTATATATATATATATATATATATATATATATATATATATATATATATATATATATATCCCCATAACACTTTAGTATTTTACTGCACAACAAACACACACAAAAAAATAGAACAATCTGTTTTTGCCACCAATTGTTTTATTTGTATACCTGTGCACATGTCTGTGTGTGTGTGTGTGTGTGTGTGTGTGTGTGTGTGTGTGTGGTAAAGCTACACAGACAGGGAATGAAAGAAGAATGGTCTCATGAAAGTATATTTTTTTACTGGAGTCCAAAGGAGAAAAATTTCCAGTAAACAAACGAATTATAACAGAAATGTACATATTATGCACAGTAACACATACAATTACAAACTGAATTTTGAAGCAAAGCAAGCATAAATAGTGACAGCAGGAGAGACTGTGTATTCTTGTACATACTATGAAAAATAAAATGTTATTAGGATTCTAATTTACCTGAAACTGACTACATAGTTTGTACTAAATATTCATTAGTGAGTTAGGATATGCAATAAAATACAGCAACAAATATAGCAGATTAGCAGACTGTATAGCTAATGCTGGGAAAGGGTGGCCACGGTGGTGCAGTGGTTAGCATTGCTGCCTCACAGTAAGAGGTTCTCCGGTTCGATACTCAGCCGGGGTGCCTTCTGTGTGAAGTCTGCATGTCCTCCCTGTGTTCACATGGGTTTCCTCCGGGTGCTCCAGTTTCCCCCCACATCCCAAAGTAGGTGAATTGTAGGTGTGAGTATGTGCATGCCTTCTGTGGAAGGTTGGGTGCCGGGCTGGCAACTTGACACCATAAAATTTGCTAATCATGAGTGGACAGGTGATCTGCTGTGGCGACCCCTAACTGGGAAAAGCCAGAAGAAGAAGATTGCTAAGGCTGCAAAAGGAATAACTGTGACAAGTTTAAACTTAGCATTCACTGATGTTTTAGCAGAACTAAAAATGGTTTTGTTAGTTAACTAAGTCTATAAACCATTTGAAAGTTTACAGTATATTTTGTCCTGGCCCATCATATTATAGAATGAAAAAAGATGGAATATCACTCTAATTGGATAGGATTTGATAGGGGATGTACATGTACAGGTAGTTGAAATAGGTAATCTGGCTGTTACTGTTCCAATCTTATTATTTTTTTTTCGTAGTGATAAGGTTTGATTTTTCTGGGATATTTCTCAATATTCATTCTATTTGCAAAGCTAAATAACCAGGAAATAGATTTTTGGCTTGTTTTCTCCGCATGTTATAGTATTCTTTCTGCCTTTTTAATTTTTCCAAACCTCTTAGGTATGTAATGCCATGATGGGAATGGACCCCATTCCTAAGTCAAATATGATTAACGTTCATGAAATTAGTATTTTTTCAATCTTTGATGTCAGCCAAAAGTGCTCTTCACAGTACTCGCAATGTACCCAGTAATGACTCCTGCAATTTGTAAGGAGATACATGTATTAGTAGCATATCTAAATATGGTTGTAGACTCCTTTTTATAAGACCCATTGCTCCTACTACTAGTGGAACTTTCTGGGTAACTTTCTTCCACGTTGCTCTCATTTCTGCTTGCAAATCCTGATATTTTATGACTTTGTGTCTCTGTACGCCAAGACACTGTAGTCACTGGGTGTGGTGATTTCAATAATCAATGCTACTTTTGTCTTCTTTTCTTGGACCACTATATGCAGTTTTCTAGCATCTATCTTTTGAACTGTTGGTAATGGAAGATCCCATGTGAAGTAACCTTCATCATTATCTATGTTGTTTTGTGGCTCATGTTTCCAGTGTTTTTCAGTCACTTCAATACCACAATGTTTGCACAATCCCCAGTGCAACAGTCTTGTTACATTATTATGCCTTTCAGTATACAGTCTTTCAGCCATTAGTATGTCACAACCAGCAACGAGGTGTGCGACTGTTTCCAATTCTGTTTTAAAAAAACTGCATTTGTCTGTTTATCGCACATGTTCAATAGACTTTGCAAACCAACGTGTACTTAGAACCAATGTTAACCTTTCATCTCTTGGCTTGAATTCACCTCTCCTTAACCATTTCTGCATTTGTTCCTGATCAACATGAGGTTCTTCCAAAAGTTTCTATACTTGCAACTATATTTATGCATTTTCCACATTTCTTGCCTTCTCATCTGGTTCTTCATCTTCTATTCTTTCTTTTGTTTTTTGCCACATTCAGTTGCTGCCTGATTTTTATCCACTTTTGGTTTGATTTCCATTCCTGCTTGGCGCTGATATGCTTCTGCTAGCCTAAGCAGGGAAGTCATCTTAGATTTATTTTCCTCATGTTTCAAAACTTTTACTACATTTGGGTCTTGTGAGGTCAGCAGATATATGTGGAGTCCCACAATTGCAGATTTATACATGTAATCTATACATGTAATCAGTTTCAAGGAGGCCTATCCCTCCTTTGGAACGAGGAATATATAATCTCGGTATGCACTGATTTTTATAAATCATTTGGTGAGCATGAAGCATACTTCTTGTTTTCCTATCTAATCTATCCAAGATGTTTTGGGGCCAGTCAACAGCTTAATGGGTTAAAGGCAATGCAGAATAGCAGCGGTGACAGAGAGTCACCCTGGAATATCCCTCTTTGAATTTTTATCCCTGGAATAATAATTTGTCCTTTATCATGACATAATTGCAAAGTCGTCTGCCACTGTTTCATGGTCACTGTAATGTAGTTGGTCAGTGTAGGGTGCATCTTATGCATTTTAAGCACTATTTTATCCATGAATGAGGGATACTATCAAATGCTTTTTTGTAGTAAATCCATGCCATACTTAAATTCTTCCCCTTTTTGCAGTTCTCTACTATGACTTTATTTAACAGCAAACAATCCTTTGTTCCATATGACTTTCTTTTATTGCCCTTTTCTTCTAGTGCCATAATTGAGTTTTCTTCTAAATGACTGTAGACTATGTTGGCATCAATTTCAGTGTACAGTTTATACGTCGTTGGAAGAAAACTTATTGGTCTATAATTTTTAGAGTATCTTGCAAGTTTACTCTTAAGTAGGAGCTTTGTTTTTCCTGTTGTTAGCCAGGATGGAGTCTGTTTGGGGTGCGCATATAAATAGTTTTTACTCATGGCTAAATCTTCATGCAAAGAAGTAATTATTTTCCTTGATCTGTTCCCTCTCCTATACTCTTCTAACAGTGACACTTCTTGTCTTAGTTGCTTTATAGTTTTCTCTATTTGATATTTCCCTGATGGTATTCGATTTCTCCACTTTCTCTCCCTCACTAACCTGTGTTCTTATGGTACAACTTTATCAGTTATTAATTTAGCTGCCAGTAATATTTCCTGTTTACTTTTGTTATATCACATGGTTTGTGTTTTATTGACCTTCTGCAGTCTATTTTCTTCATTGATCTTAACATGTATATGTATCTCTACTAAGTCAAGCAACTCTTCTCTTAGCTCATTTTCTTCTAAACTGAGGGCACATTTTTTGTTTTCCATTTTCTGCGGGCATTCAATAGAAAGTTCTATTGTATCTTCCTGTGGCATAGTCCCTTCAATTTCATCCTTTGCCATCCATTGCTCTGTCATATGAGACCTCAGTGGCCTATCACTCCTCAACATTAACTGTGTCAGAGTTTCCACAGTTTCCTATTCCTTCTCTTCTTGTCCAGCTTCAAGTGAATGTTTATACTCGTTTCTTGTGGAATGCTCCAAAATATCTTAATAGGGCACCTGACAAATTGCTTCCCATTCTACTAGTTTCCCCTTATTTGGGAATTCCATTGTTCTATCCTTTTGTGGTGCTTTCTGAATTAGATTTTCTATACTGAAACCTTCATTTCGGAAGCACTCCATAACCTCAATTTCTATTTCTTTAACTCCTCCGTTACTGTTCTCCTTTTCTACTTTTCCTCTTTGTCTTCTTAATTTTTGTACTGTAAGGTTTTCCATGTCTGGATTCCTTTGCTGTATTTCTCTTCAAGTATCTTTGGTGCTGCTCTTTTTGTGTTGATTAGTTTTGCTTTCTCCTTTACATAGATATTACATTATATTAGCTCTCGTTCACTTTCTCATGTCCATATTTCTTCTTCAGGCATCTCCTGATCTTCCTGTTTATCCTTACTTTGGGGACTCATTCCATCATGCTGTGATGTAACCTGTGCCAGACCTTCATCAAATCATTCACTTTCCAGGTACTCCATAACTTCAACTTCTATTTTTTTTTAATTTCTGCTATACTAATCTGCTTTTCTACATTCCCTCTTTGTGATATTATGTTTTATTGTTAAATTGTCCATGTCTGGCTGCCTTTGCCTGTATTTCTCTTTGTATATCTTTGGAGCTGCCTTTTTTATGTTGATTAATCTGGCTTTCCCCTTTGCATAAATATTGCACCATATCAAATCTCTCTTTCTTTCCCATGTCCATATTTCTTTTTTATACTTTTCAAAAAATGTAGGCTTTGCTGTTTATATTTTCGCACTTCCTCAGATGCTTCTTTTTCCAAACAGATCAAAGTTTCTTGGTCTATATAATGTTTTTCAAAAATATGTTCTATTAATGACTACATTTTTTTATTTGAAGCTTCTGATAGTTTTTCTTGCGAAAGTATTTTTCTTTCCTCTAATTTCTCTTAATCTTTTTGTATATGTATTCCATAGGGCTACACAGATGGATATAGAGAGGAGTATCTTTAGAAATTTCAGTTGGATAAGGGAAAGCTAATTCCAAAACTTTTAGCCGTTGTATACTATACAAAGAGAAATATTGATTTGCTGTGCAATTATAATAAGGAGCATATCTACCTTTACTAGTATAAGCTTTATTTAATTTGTGCAGAAAAGAAAATAGGTCTATTTGGCAATAAAATAATTATTTGTCATCATTTTAGACATACTTACAACTAACATATAAATCCACAGTGTGTATATACTTAGGACTACAACACACATATGGCAAAGTTTGAAAATTTTCCATTAACTGAAATTACACCTTGAGATCCATGGAATTCAGTATGATAGAAATAAGAAAATAAGATAAAATTACTGATATCTAAAATGCTAACTACTGTACAGAAGTTCCTATAACAAAGTAATGAACTGAAACTTTTGAGTGTAATAACACATAACTTGTATTGCCTTAATGTGTGCACAGGATATAATAGGACAGGTGTGGTCCAATAATTTTCAATGAAATGATTGAATGATTGAATGATTGATTAAGATCTGACAGGCTGAACCATATGCAAATATAATGTATAACAGATTCATGTTTATCTGTGCAGTAGTTGAAAACATTCCTACATATCATTATATCAGCCTGGTTAATAAATAGTAAATAAGTTTCAATATTTAGGCATTCTTAAATCTATGATTCTGTGCTCATTTTGTAATATTCCATCTTATGGGCCACATTTTTTTTCTTTATTACCAGTATCTATATAATCATGGGACAAAACATTTGTAGTTTATATAATTTATTTTGCTCCCTTCATTCCTTAAATGCGGGCTGTATACTGAAATTAGTTCTTAATTACTACGAGCTTTTATAGTTCCTTTAAATGCACTTACCTAAGTGTTTTGTTTTTCAAAACTCAGACCACTGTTGATACTGATTCTTGTGTCTCTATTCTAACAAGATTGTTAATTTCATTGTATTTCATATTAGTTTACTTAAATTTATTTCACAAAATCAGGATGCTTTGAACAATTATTATGAGCTTGTGCAAGCAATATGCTAGGCAAATACAATATTGATAATTAATATTCAAACATACGCATTCTTTATATATTCTACTAAACCTATTAACAAAGAAATATTTTTTTAAATCAGACTAGACACAGTTTATTTTTATGTTGCGTGCCATTTGTCTGAGAATATATATGCTGAAATGTAGTAATTTCTCTACCAGTGAAACCTTGACATTGAACATAATTGAAGAGGTTAGTTGCGGCGTGTTCATAAGTATTACCTGTCATTTGAAATATGACAGTACTTTAACTGCTAGACCTTGGGGATGTTTATACATTGGCATTGCCATCTGACTGCCTAGAAAGCTGCCAGACAGCCTTATTCCTGATTTTGACCCTGAGATAATTAACATGGCCCTGGAGGCTTCTGTCTTGTGGTTTCTTTACTTCTCTTATTTAATAAGATGCTTGATACTATGCTTGTGTTGAATTCAGTCAAATGCCTCTAGGGGAATAGGTCCTTCAACACAGTTACACATACTTGGATAAGCTAATATGTTTTGTTCTTGAATTTTATTACTTTATAACAAAAGCTATGTGAAATTGGTTTTGAAAAAGCATTCAAGTACAAGGCTGTTTTTTTTTTCAAAAATGCACATTAATGTTTTTGACACAAACTTATAATAAAGGAAAGCAAGAATGTTTTCTTGGAAAACCATCTTGGCGATTTTACTTTCAGACAAACAGGGTTATCAGACTGTAGCATTTATCTTCCTTCACATTTGGTCTTTAACGTACACTGAGCATCATGGTAATTGCAGAATATGTCACCCACTTAAACTAGTTAGCATTTACTGCACTTCCTTTTTCAAAAATTACTTCTTATGTTCCTTGTTTCAATACTATATTTCAAATATCAGACGTCATCCATTTCTGGTGCAGTTTCTGTTGCAATAGCTTCAAATTTTTAATTTTAAAGCAGTATATTTTAATATGTGAAAGAATATAACCTAGAGTAAACTCTGCTTTTTTGAAGTAGTTAAAGGCTATGATCACCATTTTGTTTTCGGTGTCTCTTCCTTATATTCACTAATGGAAAGATAAAATAATGCCTGAATGTGAAATACATTTAAAATTAAGTCAAACACCACACATTTAAAATGTATTTTGTGACATCCTGTAGTATTATACTATGTGCTCTGCTTACTGTAAGAAATGTTAGCCCAAAAATATTAACTGTAGTTAAATGTAGGCACATTTCCAGATTGAGTAAACTGTACGCAGCAGCAATCATATATGAGACACTAAACCATATATTTTGATTTAATTTATTTGAGTGTCTTCTTTTCAGTGATATGTCATTCACTCTCACTGAAATGGGAGAGAACCTGTTAATGTCAAGTTAATATATATGCTCTAGAATATTTTTTTTTTTTTTGTCTGGGTAGATTTAGAAGGAAAAACTATGAAACGTAATGGTTAGTTTATTATTGTGCATACTCTGATTTGCATCACACTGAATGTCCTCCTCTCAGCTGGTATACTGTTCAGCAACATGTAAAAAGGCTGTTATGTGAATGAAGTGTTAAGAACTGAATATTGAAACACTGCAGAATGAAGCAGAAAGGTATTTACAGAAATGGGCTATTTTTGAAAGAGAAAGCAAAGGCTAATGCTTGAGACAGCTGCATTGTGGGAATTTTACTTTCTGCAAATGTACAGTAACAGTGTAGATGGATGCATTTAGAATGAGTTGGGTGTGCAGGATCCCTGCATGGGGATTGACATGATCTGCCTGTTCACAACTAAACTTTAATTTTGTTTTGAAAGTAGCTTAATTTCAATTAGATTAATTTTGTTTTTACCATTTTAATGTTCATAATTACATTTTTTTTTTTGTTTTAGCACGCAGTGTGTTGATTTGCTGACTTTTTCAGATGATAGTCACTTGATTCTATACTGGTATTCCAAACGTTCCTCAGCAAAAAATGTAGACTTCATTAGGAATTAAGATTTGTGGCATTTAGTGAAAGTGAATACAGTCCATTTTCTTTTAATGATTCAAATCATCATTCATCTCTTAAGCTGATATCCAGACTAAACATATTAAGAAAACGTCCCTGTTACTTGTGCTATAACTCAGGGATGAACAAGTGTTCAGTACAGGCATCCTGTTATTTTAAAAACCTTCATTCTGACATTCCTGGTATCTCTCTGGGTACCAGCTTTTTAGAAGACCATCACACTGCTGTATTCATATATTTAATTGCATGCTTGCAAACCAGTTAAGAAGGAAATTAAAATATTTAACATATTAGAATCTGAAGAGTAAGTCAGGGTTCTGTTTTCATTATTTTTGGTCATCTTGATTTTGAAAATATTATATCACAACATTATTCATTTTCTCAAAATTTTTTTTTTTTTTGACAAAGAGTATTGTAAATTATATATGTCACATTAAAAGATATGCAAAACTCTTTACATGTCTGTGTAGACCATTCATTAGTATTGTATCTCATGAAGGATGCTAAAAAAATTGAAGCCAAGAAAATTAAGTACTAATTAAGTGTCAGAAGGAGGGAAACTACAAGGGATTACTACACATTTTATATACACATTTTATATAGTTCTGTCTGCTGTAAATAGAGACGTTCTCTAATCCATTGTAGGGTGATTCAGGGACTGTTGTGACACTTGTTTTTTTTTTAATAAACATAGAGGGAGAAGGAAGTAATGGGAAAAGTAGGTAGGAAAGAAAATTTTGGAATGTTAACAGGTTCAGGCAAACTAACACCGGACACGGACAACAATCAGCAAGAAAGGTGGGAAATTACAAAGAAGAGACACAGACAGAGGACAGGACAAATGGTAGTGCGTAGGAATGCATACAAATTGGTGAGGGAAGTGAAAACAGCATGATGGAGGATACAGCAGGAAAATGTCTTTCTTTCATGCTGAACAAGGCTGCACCCAGACCAAAGTTAGTCACCCACATAATTGCCCTTCTCACAGGACCTTGCAGCTGGTGGCCCAATCAGCAGAGAAAGAAAGGGGATTGACTTTGCCAGTCATGCAAGAATTTTCACAATGCAGCCAATGAGGATCTTCTTGCCCATTACCACTATAATTGCATTTTCCAACTGCTGCCATGAAACATATGGCATCCTGCAGGTGGTGTCTTCAGAGGATGAGACAACATCCCACCTCCCATGTGGCAAACCATCAGATGCTACACTTAAACCTTCCAGCCAGATAATTATCATCACCCTATGGAAAGGCAAGACTGCAGGAAACCCAGGAGGGGCTAGCAGGGCAGGTCAATGGTGTGGTGATTGCTACCAGTCCACAGTCACAGCTATGTCTAACACTACATAAAATAATAATATAAATGCAAAGAAATAAAACAGAAAAATCAAATATAAATGAAGGATAGTAAGCAAGATGAAAACATAACATTGACAACATTAACAAATCTTATCAGAGATAAAAGTACCTGGAGATGAAATAAATATTATGTATGCAATGTCAATGTGGAGAATATGTCTGGCCTACCAGATCAAAGGGTCAAACTGTAGGCACAAGGGGCAAGAGAACATGGATCTTAGGAAGTCCCCTGTGTGCATGTGACAGAGCAATGAATGTGGTCGGGAAGCCAAGGGCAGTGGTACTGTATGCATACAGTACAATTTAATTTTGTATAGCCAGGGGACAAAGAGGACTTGGCAGATATGCCCTAATTAACGATGCTGCATGGCAACATGTGGATTATGCTAGTTGGGTTGCGATAGCTACAAAAGCAGTGGCTAAAGAAGGGCACCAGCTGGTGGTTGGTAGTCAAGAAGTATTATATATGCCAACCATAACACCATGACAGAATATACTAAAAGGAACTATGTCTAGTGCATGTAGTGTAAAACTGGTACTGCCACAGGTCTTGGATAGGACACTACATGAAGTATGCCAGGCAATCTGACTAATGCACCCTGTATGGAAGGCTAAGCTATGGCAATGGATCTAGCAATCTACTGGGCAAATAGCACAAGTGTGCAGTACAGTATGACACAAGGCATGCTAGTGGAATGAGCTAAGGTAGGTGTATGATCCCTTATGTAGACAGCATGTGCAAATTACACAAGACTGGTGGGCAGGACAGCAAGGTGACCTACATGTACAATGAAGGTGTGTCTGAGGTATGTGACCATAGAAGGAGGGGTTTCAATTACTAGCAACATTGTACTATTCCACAAATCTGTTGATATAACTATATGATGCAATACTATCAATGATGTAAACTCAACCCTGTATCTGGAAAATATTTCATATTCCTCTGAACAGTTAGCCAGCTGTCATCTATCTGCTTAGGAGCAGAAATAATTATAAAAGAATATGTAAATGTGTATGTGACTCACATGTTTTGTAATTGGCAATGAAGTCATTTCTACACTACAGTGAAATGCATCTGCCATGTGCATATATTGTAGAACTCAACAGCACTTTCATAGGTTCATAGGCTCATAGGTTGGTACTAGGCTATTGGCCCTAGGGCCTATACAAGCCTAGCCATAACAATTCCCTGGATATTTCTTCCCACAATATTTACTTCTCTGGACCCCTGTCTAGCAGGGTGACTGACGTGATCCCCGGGGTGAATTTCCTATCTCCCATCCAATCATCAAGGTTCCTTTTGAAGAGGGCCAATGAGGTGCTCTGCTTGACATGTATGGGCAGTCTATTCCAGAGTATAGGGAGTCTCTGGGTCAGGAACCTATCCCTCCAGCATGTTTTGTTCATTGTGATTACAAGGTTTAGATCTCTGGAGAGTGTGGCTCTGAGGGATTGGGATTTCTTTAAGTGGAGCATGTCCAACAGCTCAGGGTTTGACATGACCTTGTATGTTAAGCAGAGATTGTCTCTGAGTAGACGATATGCCACAGACTATAGCTGAAGTTTTTTTAGACGGTCAACATATGGCATCTGCTCTATGCCTGTGATTCTTTTAGTGAGGTATTTCTGTGGCCTTTTCAGCTGTTGCAGATGTCTTGTGAGGTACATACCAAATGGGGCATTATACTCTATAATGGGTCTAATGATGGATGAGTACAGTGGGACAATGACCTCCTTTTTTCTGGATGAAAAGCCCTTCATGATGAGGTGTGCCACATAGAAGGATTTCTTGACAGTTGTGGCAATGTGGTTATCGAAAGTGAGACCACTGTCTGCCTGTGTCCTTAGATCTCTCATCACACTTTCGATGTTTAGTGTACTGCCACCTATGTGGTAATTCATGGGTATATGTTTTTTTTCCAAAGGGGATAACTATACATTTCTTGGCATTATGCTTGAGCCCATGGCTCTGGCACCAGGTATCTGTTTCTGTAAGGCCCTTTTGTAGAGTATCCACATAATTTGGGGATTCAATAATGGCTCCCAGTTAGCAGTCATCTGTGAACTTTGTTAGCCAGAGTCCCTTAGTGTTGGCCTCTACTTCAGAGAAGTAGATGCCAAACAAGAGTGGTCCCAGGAATGAACCCTGAGGTACTCCACTTGTCACTTGTCTAGAGCTGGATTTGGAGTCAGCTGCTTTTACAGTCTTGGTTCCCTATCCTCATCTTCCTATTGGAGAGGAAGGTCATGGTAGTGTATCTTCATGTTTCTCCAGTGGTTTCTGCAATGCTTACTTGAGCCAGTTGATGTCTGTAGCAGCAACCAACATCTTAGCAAGGCAATGCCAAGCATCTACCTTATACTGAGGTTCCTTAAAAAGAGATCCTTAGCAGGTACTCCTGATGGTCTCCATACATTAAGTACAGAAATAGTTTTGAATTCTTTGAGTACTATCTGCAAAGCATACCGCACTCAGTGCTCTTAGAAGCAATAGTCACTTCACTGGTCACAGCCACAAAGTATTTTCTAGCAATTTCATGCTGACAGCCATTGCAAGCATCACATGATGTGCACTGAGGTACATTGATGCAGAATGACAGTTTGTGAAGCCACCATAAAGTGGCATATAAATGCATGGCATATGCTAGGGTGCTATTTTGGTGTTACTGGCACAATAATAAGTTTGTGTGTAGCCCGTACAACTAACATGTCCTTCCATTACTGCTCATCAGAAGCATCACTGACCTGTCTACGTGTGTACCATGTGCTTCTCTACCATTAATGTGGCTGCACTGTCAGGTACAATCCTCTTAGAGCAGCCTTGGTTCAGGATGGATCATGTAAGTGTGATTCAAAAACAGTTGTAATTAATTAGTTAGATCATTAGCACATCCGCATCATTAACAGCTTTGAAACTGTATTTATGTATCCTTTGTTGACAATGTCAATCCCAATATACTACCAGACTCTTCTCAGGGGAAACTCAAGGTTTTATTTATACTACTAGGGGAAATTTGTCCAAGGCATCATGGAACTTCCCTTACTTGTCTTTTTTGTGACTGGGACCCATTTTGCAGAAGCGCTCCCTGTTTCTCTTCCAGGCACACAGCTGGCCAAGAGAAGTAAGCAG
The DNA here is from genome assembly GCF_019279795.1 of Protopterus annectens. Lineage (NCBI taxonomy): Eukaryota > Metazoa > Chordata > Ceratodontiformes > Protopteridae > Protopterus > Protopterus annectens. The sequence goes on along the minus strand of NC_056734.1, from coordinate 295,325,336 downwards.
ACAGACTCAGAGAAAAGGAGATAATGGTGATACAGAGTGAAAAATTTAAGGAAATGTTTTCTGTTAGGACATTATTGAGAAAATACAAAAGGAAGATAAAGAGACAATCCTGAAGAATCGTGTGAGATGTTAAAAAAAATGTATACAGGGAAAGTAAAAGAAGGCAAAAGGGCAGAAGCAGAAAGGAAGGCAGATGAAAATGAAAAATGGAAGTACGTGGTAAGGGTTCAAGGTAAAGAAGACAAAGAAATGGACAGGTATGAAGAGCGGGACAATTTAATAGCTTCTTTCGGTGTAAAAACACATGTGGTGACAGCATTTATTCTCATTAACAAAGAGACATTTTATGACATTATATTTGGGACTGTTTTTTCAATGGACAATTTTCTTGGAGAATAGGAAAAATGAAAAGCAGTAACTCATGAAATCGTCATCTGATAAAAGCATTTACCAAGGAAAACAAACAATAAAATTCATCTACAATTTCAGAGGTGGAAAGAGATACTTTGAAAGGACATTTGAAAACATTATGTAAAGAACTACTGGATATTGCACATGTTTATAATCAAAGGAGTGTATGGACTGGTGGGTGGGATTGTAATACTGTGTTAAAAATATAAAAATAGATAATATTATACATATGCCAAGCATGATAAATGTGGAGGGGAATAAGGGTGTCATAAAATACTGGGGGCAACCCAGAACATGTTTTTTTTTTTTTTGAGGGGTAGCATTTGATAAATAGTTGTGCCAAAATAAAATGCCATAGTTGTGGAAAAATGGGACACAAGGCAATAAAAATATGAATTGAAATGTTATAAATGTAACAAAATTTGATATTTATGGATGCATTACAAAAATTAAATAAGAGTAAAGAAAAGAGAAGAAAATGAACAAAGAAAATACATTTTTGAAGTTGTAGAAATAGAAGAAAAAATAGATGAGAAAAAATGATAAAGAGGAAATTGAAGAAGGCTCAAAAATAAGTGATGAAGAAGACATACATTGGGAGGTAGTAAAAAATCTACTGGTAAAAGGGTAAAAGACAGAAAAAAGAAAATTTAAAAGGATAAGTACAACTGAAAAAAAGAAAGGAACTAAATGGATGAAAAAATATATACAGCTAATGATTCGGGGGCTGGCAAAATGGTTAAGGTGTTTGACTCACAGACCAAGGTACAGTGTTTGATTCTCATGCTTAGGAGGAAAATTGACTAGAATAGCCTATTAAGGCAGCTAGCCTAGTAATTAGCTATGAGCTTATGAAACCACAATTCTAAGGAAAATGAAAATTTGAGAGTGTTTTTTGTAAATGTGAATAGCATTAAGAATATAATATGATGGACAGGGATTTTGGAGTGGTGTAATCCATGTGATGTAGATGTAATTATAATAGAAGACACAAGATTTCTAACAAATGAAGAAAAAATACAGAGAAACTAATGGGAGGAAAGATAATTTGGAGTTTGGGAAATGAGAGATGTTCTGGAATAGTTGTAGTCTGTAGAAATACAGTAAAGGTATTAGATGTAACTTTAGCAAAAATGGGAAGATTAACCACTGTAGGTTTAACCTGGAAATAACATGTATATAGACTTCAACATTATATGCTTATATTAATTTTAAAGAAAGGGAAATCTTATTTCATCTAATTTTAAATTATGCAGTGATAAATATAATATTATAATAACAGGAGAATATGTGTGATTTAAGAGGCAAGCATAAAAAAAAAGGAAATAATAAAATAAAATGTTAGAAATTATAAGATGTGGTAAGTTAAAACTCTGAGATAAAAATTCATGGAGTTTCAAAAGGTGTATGTATAGAACTAAAATAGATTATTTCATAGGTTCATAGGTTAATAGGTGTTTACTAGACTAACGATCACAAGGGCCTTTTTAAGCCTAGCCATGCATCGCAAATCTCTGGCAAGTTCTAATACCCTTGATAAGTGTATTCATGGGCCTGGGAGATTAATCCTTTACAGGTCACGTGTCCATTAGAGTCATAGGTGACAAACCAGGGTTGAGTTTCCGGTTTCCCAACCAAATGTCCAAGTTGCACTTGAATTGGGTTAGGGATGAACTCTGCTTCACATGGATGGGGAGCCTGTTCCATAGATGGGGTAGTCTCTGGGATACATACCTATCTCTCCAGCAGGTCCTATTTATATCACAGGCAAGGTTCGAGTCTTTAGAATAGGTAATTCTGGTGCTGTTTGTTTTGTGGCTATGAAGGAGCTCCATCAGTGTGGGGTCTGACAATGCCCTGCATGCCAAGCACAGATGTCCCTCAAAAGCCTGTAGGAGATCTTCTATAAGTAAACCATCACAGTATCAGAAGGAGAGTTAGTTGAAACAGGATTTTCGGATCATCTTGCAATATTGCTAGAGATAAACGAAAATATGTAATATATTAAATTAGGCAAAGGAATAAAAAGGATAAATGAGAAAGAATGGAAGGAAAAGGGAAAGTAATTAGTAGTGTGGTTATGGAAAGATCATATTACTATGAGAACATTGTATACAAACTGGTCTGAATGGTGGATGATATTTAAGGGAAAACATAGAAAAATTTTTTTTTTTTTTTTATTACTGTCGCAATATATCTGAGAAAAGTAGAGACATATATAAAAGAACATATAATAATGCATTGCAAGATTTAGAACATAATGACTAAAAGCATTTTGGCAAAGAAAAAGAATTATATAAAATAAATCAAGAAACAAATACAAGAATTGTTGCATAAGCAAAGATATTTTCACAAGGAAAAAGAGAGGAAGTATTGAGTTACTCAAGCAGATTAGTAAAGGAAGATGATAGCATAATGAGAGAAATAAAAAAATTTAAATGAACATAGAGAAGGAACTAAGGAAAAGATTATGAGTAGTGTAGTGCAATCTGCACAAGAAACGTTTAAAGAAAAAAAATAAAGGTAGTGAAAAAAAACATGCCCCGGGATTCATGAACCTTGCGCCAGGCGCCAGCATAGCGTCGGCGTTATAACGCCAAATATGGCTGCTTAGCGATTCAGGTATGAATGAATTCCACGTGCACTACCGGCGTGCGCCGGACCGTCTCCGCCCCTGGCGTAGGTATGCAAAACACACTGTGTGCGGTATTGCACCATGCAAATGAGGGCAAATAGCGATCCACGTGGCGAGGCGTAGCGTAAGGGCACGGCAATGTAAACCAAAAAAAAACGGTTTACATTTACCCAAACATACCGGAGGAGTAACGGAAGGCTGTCAAAGTCAGGTATCATATAGGTGCAATATGCCAATGTGGAAAGGCACCGAGAATGTCCAAAGAAAATATGCACAAAATGTAAAAAATGACATAAATGGCACGTATGTAGAAAGAACAGCAGACCCCCGGGATATGTGCACAGAAGTTGCAAAGCAATGAAATAATATGACAATGTCCTAAAAGAGCAGTAGAACACAAATCAGCTGCACAGCCACCACACACCATAGTATGTATGTAAAGCTGCAACCCCAGCGCAATGGTTGTCAAGGAGTGGTGGCGGTGTCCGGCGCCGTAACCATGTATTAGTAGTCAATTCCATGCAAATGAGGCAGATAATAGTGAATCGCAAAAACGGCGCCGGCGTAAGGATGGAGCAAACGGCGTAGCGGTACTACACCGAGGAGTGGCCTACACGAGATACATGTCAACCACAGAGGGGTGTGCCACTGTAGGAGGAAGGATATTGGAGGTCAGCAAATCTGGGCTGTACAATGCACATCACAGCATCAGGACTGGCGTGTTAGGAAATAGATGCGCTGAGAGTACAGAATGCACGTACAAATGCATGTGCACGAGGACGTTCCCTAAACCAGTCATGTGACGGCCTCACCGTCAACAACCACGGATATAGGAAGGTAATGCGGAGAATACGAGGAAATGCGGAAGCAGTGTAAATGGATCCGTAATGAGCAATTAACACCAATCAATGCAGGAAGGGCAAACGCCGGCAGCTGATAACTCTGCATGCAGACTCCTGCATAACGGGAAAGGGGAGGCATATGAGTGCAAAGATAGTAGGGGATGTAGTAGAAATGCAAAGAGCAAAGAATCGAAATAGCACAGCCAAGTACAGAGGTAGCATAACTGCAGCTGCAGATAAAATGCATCATATGCCATGTGCCTGCAGGATGCAGTAATGTAAGATGCCAGGCGAAGGCAATGCAGGCAACTGTAATGTAACACTACAGGCAGTACCGTTGCAGTTGCAACCGTAAAACCACGGAAATAATCCGTGGATACGGCCGCACAGACACACCCAATGACATCACCGGGTATACAGCACAACAGTATTAAATGTGAATGCACACAACACACAGCGATTTCCCAAACGCCGCACCGTAGGGTGTAAACAGACGGGAACTTTTAATATGTATATGATGGGTGCCGTGGGCGTGATGCATAGGTATGTGGCAGAGACAGACGGAGTTGCGGAGGGTGGTGCCGACAACCACCGTAGGCCTCACAGGAGAAGGAGAGTGTTCAGACCAAGGGTGACCTACCAGGGGCTGCGAGACCTGGAGATAGTAGAGCGCTACAGGGTGGACAGGGACACGTTACAGCAAATAGTGGAGCTGTGCCGGCCGCGCCTGAGAACAAGAGACAACAGAGGGGAGCCCATCCCAGTGGACACAAAGGTATGTGTGAGCTTGCGAATACTGGCTACAGGTACCTTTCAAAGGCCCACCGGGACATAATGGGCATCTCACAGGCATCAGCATCCAGGGTACTACACCAGTTCCTGGATGCCATGTTACCACATGCCCATGAGCACATAAATTTCCCCACATCTCAGGAGGAGTTGGCTAGCAATATCGCGCTGCCACCGAGTGCCACAATACCCGGAGGTCCTGGGTGCGATAGACTGTACGCACATAGAAATTAAGTCACCAACCGGGGAGCAGGGTAGACGCTACATAAACCGCAAGGGATACCCCTCCATCAATTGCCAGGTCGTGTGCAATGCGCAGGGCATTATTATGGATGTGTGTGCTGGCAGCCCTGGAAGCTACCAAGACTCCCATATCTGGCATGCCTCACAGCTGTATCAGGTATTCGCCAGGGGGGACATCACACAAGGTCATCTTGTGGGGGATGCTGGCTACGCACTGGAGCCATGGTTGATGACACCCATCAGAAATGCACACACACACATGCAAGAACGCCATAATGAGGCACACGCACAAACAAGAATAATCATAGAGCGTGTGTTCGGGATGTTGAAATCACGGTTCCGGTGCTTGGATACATCCGGTGGAGCCTTGCAGTACTCTCCAGGCACAAGTGCCCACATATTCATAGTATGTTGTATGCTACACAATATGATTCTGCGGAAACAGCTGCTGCAGGGACATAATGGCGGAGGGCCACCAAGCCCGCCACAACTGCCAGGGCAACCACAGGCACAGGGCGTTCAGCACCATGGACACACTGAGCCAGCCCCAGTAGGTAGACAGTGGCGTACCCAATATGCCTACACCCTGGCAAAGAGGGAACGCATAGCACATACTTTGACAGTGTAGGCCCCATGGACTGACACCTCCTGACCTGCACACACAGTAAAATGGACGCCACACAAACATGTCCGCCCGTAATGTGTACCGTATGTGTGGACGTATGTGTGACTCCAACAAAGGCACCACCCAAACACTGCACACCCAATAGCCAGCAGAGCATGGAACGCCAACACCTCAACGCACGCCGGTTCTACAGCACACAGCGTAGCCGTATGCTGCCACTATCGCCGCAAGTCGACCACATATGTACTCATGTGCATACACAGATACGGAAATACATATCAGTACACATGTAGAAATATGTACGCATACACAGATATAAAGTACAACAGGGTAATATGGAACCCAGGGATGCAAGTTCACAGATAAGTAAGACGCGGAATCACCACATAGTAAACATAGTGACCGACAACCCGATCATCCTGGAGGGTGGGCAGGGCAGGTAACGCCAGCCATGGAAATGTTAACCTGCATCAATACATATCCGCGTGTCGGGATGGTCACCAGTCCACGGTACAGTAACGGGATATGTGTAGGTTACCACCTGTCCCACGTTGTGAGGGACAGTCCCCTTTGGGCAGTTGTGTCCTGCAAAACATTGACAAAATGGCAAATGTCCTGAGATTGTAGGACAAAACTATTTCCCATAATTTCTTTATTAGTTGCATAAAACAGTTATTTTGTAGAAGAAACATCTAAATATGATAATAAACAGAATAAGCAACTGTAATGCTACAGGTTTGTATTCTGTCAAAAAAGTGAATTGCTGTCCTTTGTACTGGCCGTGGGTATGTGTTTGCATGCAAAATCTGACGTTTCTACAAAAAATGTCCCACTTTGGGCATTTGAAAAGGTGGCAACCCTAGATATGTGCATGTCATATCCATAGGATATGAGTGCGTAGATACACGCTGCCACCGGCGATGCGGCCAACGTAGGTATTGTGTTCAACCGTCGGTGCGAAGCGAAAGCATACCAGTGAAGTGTACGACATTATGAGGAACGTACCTCATTTGGGGTGTAAAACAGTTCATGTTCCTCGCAGTTCCTCCAAGTTCCACATTGAAAATGTCTGTCAAACATCCATTGTTAGGAATGTATATAAATGACATCCTGGTAAATAGAATGTACTCATAGTAAGTCAGTAAAGGTTCTTCACTGTAAGTAAATCAGCATATTATAATCAACCTATGACCTACTTAGCTGAAGTTGTCACTATGCCATTACTATGTGTTCCACATTATGCCCATTTGTTTCACATTACTACTGTGTGTGTTCCTCACTCTGGAAATAGAAGGTTGACAGCCATGGCGGCAATATGTGTATGTGTGAGGTGAGGTTGTCGTGTGTTCCGCTGTGTGTGTGTAATGTGTGCCAGTGTAAACTGTGTATGTAGATGACATGTCACAGGCGGAGTGTAATAACAGGCGTAGGCATACAGTACAGGAACCATAGGCGTATGTACAGCAGTACCCACAAAGTAGTACTGACATCTCCTCAGTGGCTATGCACGTGGCGACGTAAAGCGATGCAAAGCGGAAATGTCCCAAAGTGTACCACAGGGCCATAGCCAACAGGAGATGCAAAGGACGCATGTACAAACCATGACCGTAGGTATGGCGGCCATAAGGTAGACTCCACATGGTCCGTCGGCAACGTTACACAGCATCAGGCATGTACGGCGAAAATACGAATGTGCTATCCCGGCACCGATCGTGAACACTTACGGTCCCGTAAATACCGCGGTGTGTAAGCAAGCGGCACACGAATAGGAGGCTACCGGTAGCATACAGGCCGCCCCAAGTATAGGACCACATTCACCATAACTATCAGCAACAAAATGCCAATGGATAGTAGGCACGGACGAACATCCGCAGATATATAACCGATGTGAAGGAGGAATACGTGCAGGAAGCACACATGCAGGCGATACCGACAGCAGACGACATCAACAAAACAAACATTCCCGGAACAACAGACAGGTAACCCGCAGCTCCCCAAGCAGGGATGGAGCACACACACAAGCATATCTGGTATGTATAAATGCAAGACTCACACCGTAACCGTCACCCACATCCGCAGATATACCCCATTGCACATATCAAAGGGATAACAGCTAAAACCGTAGCAAACACATACAGGCAGTGAATGACAGCGGCATACCCACAACAAGCTCGTGGGAAACACTAGCAGCGGCTGATGCATCCTTGCATCCGCTATGTACAGGAAAATAACAGCTATGTAACACATCTGAATGCACAACGCCATCGACAGACGCCGCCAGGACACGGGGACCCACATGTCGAACACAATACCATACTCAACACACACAATCCACGGCTAACACCACAGCGAAATGTGCCCGACACCACACATAGCGGATGCAGTCACACAAACATGATACAATACATACCATCCTCACGAAGGTATTGCAAATAACCAACGGCCACACGAGGAAAGAACCATGGGCTAGTGCCGGAAGGGGGATCACCGCTGATATGCGCATAAGTACACACCGAGGAACAGCTATTGGCCTGATTAACACACATGCCTCAGGTGACGGCGAATATAAGGAAGACTCCCTGGATATTCAAACCGTATGTTCATACCGAACTAACACGAATAGAGAAGGAGAAACAAGGGAATAGAGACGAACTCAGAACAAAAGGCCGGAAAGGTATGTCGAACCCACGACATGTACTGGTGTGTAACGCACGATACGTATGACAAATCTGTACAGTATGTGAACGGTGTGTGTAGGTAAAGATACCTGTCCATCAGGCAGAGAGAGGCGAAGGTTGGATATGTAATGCTAAAACGCGCAGCATACCAACGACTGTGGACAACGTGTGCACAGCAGTGGGACAACATGTACACACCTGGGATAACCCCAGGTTCAGCTTGCCACCTTTTCAAATGGCCAAAGTGGGAAATGCTGGGGACACACATCAGATGTTACAGGTGGACACATACCCATGGTCAGTACAAAGGTTAGAACTCTACTCTTTTGCATAAAGAAAAGTGTAGTCTTGTAGCAGTTAAGTTGCTTATTGTGTGTCTTGTAACATTTAGGAATGTACATACATAAATAAGTATGTTATGCAACTCTTACATAAGAATGGGATATAGTGATGTCCTACAATCTCAGGACATTTGCCATTTGTAATATATTTTGTCAGGACACAACTGCCCAAGGAGGGACTGTCCCTTCAAAAGTGGCACAGGTGGTAACCCTACCCCAGGTCTGCCATAGGGGTTGCAAACACAGAACAATGCCACCACCCACGCTGATGCTGGCAGTGGATATCCAACAATGAAGTGCCACAGCAGGGGATAGGACATGTATGTATAGTGTCACAGCACACGTGCATGGGCATATACCATCGATGTCATACGGAATGTGCGCACGACGTGCACGTATCCCATGCAGTAGGGGCGACTATGTCAATTATGTGTAATGCAAAGCTGTCATGATGGATATGTTCACAAATCATAGACAGTATCACAGGCATAGCATGCATGATGGAGCGATGGCCTAATGTTATGTACATACACAAGATATGTATGGCCTGCACATATGGGACAATGTAGTAGCAGAATAGGTACCCGAAATGGAGGGAACAGCAAGTGACCATGTCCAAACGTTCCATAGCAGGTGCAATGTGTGCCACAATGATGTCCAGCAGGGCCGTGTGTAAACACATGTGCAATGTACACAGTACTGACACCCCCCCCATGGTAGTGTCCACTGAACGGCAGAACTGGATGTCAACTGTCATGTCTATACAGTACGTCCGCTGTGGTGGTACCATGGGTCTGTGTCACCCTACCAGCAAGGAAGCTATCACATGACTAGTGACACAGTGTGCCCTTGTGGGATGTGCACAGGACCTATGTCCCACAGCATGGTGTGTGTCCAGTCTGTGGATGTCACACAGACGCCCGGGCTGAGCAATGTGGCATGTGTGCACACATGCAGGACTGCTCCTCCCACTCTGCCCACTGCAAACGCCATGTAGGAGTACTACATGCATCAGTACTGCAGAGAACATGGCCCATGGCAGAGTAGATTACACCCCTGTGTTAGTGGCATGCAGGTGAGCACAGATGTGTTACATGACTGTCATTTGCATATGTAAACTGTCTGAGCCGGGTAGAGAGCACAGCATGACTATACTGAGACATGTAACGTTGTATCCATTGTGTAAGGTACACCACACATGTGTTATTGTAACACGGCCTGCATGTACATGTGTGTATGGCACAGGTACAAGGGCACCCAAGGTATCAGCTAGACATACGGTCCAGAAATGCGTGGTCCTGCACATGTGTACCCACGCCATGGTGTAATATGGCAACCACAGCACCATGTGGGCCATGTGTGTACATCAACCATGTACAACGTGATATGCCTGTATAGGGACAGTATCCATGTGATACACACCGCATGACTGTCAGTATGCAAAGGTGATGTGTATGCACTATGTGTGATGTAACTGATGCAATCATATCTACATGATATATCTGCCACACTGACACCTGTATGGGTGTCAGCAACATGAGTAGGATGAGCTAGAATGCTGCCAGGTATGTAGAAGTGGTATATGTAGGCATGTACAGTACTGTGTGACAGCAGGTAGTGTACGTATGCAAATACTGAGCATGAGGGGCCACATGTCTGAGGAACGTGCCTGACTTGTTGTAGTTAGCATGATATGCCTGCACCACTGTGTGAACTGTACAGAAGGCACATGGCGTAACATGCCGATACATAGGGTACGATGTGATGCTGGATGTGTACACTGGCAATAGCATAAAGTGGAATGGTGCTGAAGGGCAAAGAGCGGATCATGTCTGATGTGATACCCTCTGTACCACCCCAACCACCCATGCAATAATATGACAGGTGGCCAGCATGGGATGTGGTGTGCTGTGGCGCACAGAAGCCCAACAAGGGTGCCAGGAAAGGCATGCAGGTAGTCAATGAGTGTGTGAAGCATGTATGTCAAGATGTGGCCCAGTGCCATACTGAATGGCCCAGTCATGGGTGTAGAGATGCAGCCCCATACGTGCAATGCAGTACCATCCATGTGTAGTGTGATAGATGTGGTAGTGTGGTGGTCAGGGTGCACAACGACATGAATGGGCTAGCAGTCACTGACGTGTGCTGCTGCAGAGACATGTAACAGCCAGGTTGGCGGGATACAACAACTACCGCGGTTGGAGGTGACATTGGGACTGTGTTCCCAGACATAACATGTGCATGGCAGTACTATGTATGTGTCCACAGGGTTAATACAATGTCCAGCCAAGGATTGGAACCCTGTAGTGAGTGAGAGTGTGTATTGTTGGTAGGTACCCCATTGGCAGGCACGATGCCAGCAACATCTGTGTCGTCAATGCCTGCATGACCGTGGTATGCTGCATTGAATGTGGATGTAGTCAAACAGCAGAGACATACCACCACACTGCGTGAGGGCCCACACTGCAATGTCTGGCAGTCATGTGTAGGTAGCTAGCTGTGGAGTATGTCATGCACCAGCAGGACACACCATGACTGTCAAGTGACACACAACACACAGGTGAACATAACTACCGTGCAACAGCCTGCACATGTGCCCATACAGCACGTGTGCATGGAACAGGAATACCACTGTGGCGTCTGTGAAAAGGCCAGTACCACCATGTCTCAGTGTGGAATAGCATGGTCCCTACCAGTGTGTAAATGTAGCAGAAGTGCACTGTGATCACTGTTGGCATAGGCACGTAGACTGTCCATCGTACGGGGTGCCATGCCATCAACTACCTCTGTCAGTGGATGTCAGTAATACCGGCTGTAGTGTGTATGTACCATGCATGCTGCTATGGTTGTGTGTTTAGGGTGTGGCTAGCAGGGATGGTAAGCACGGATGTTCAGCAAACAGAGGGGAGGTGTAGGCCTAGCACACAGACACATGGAGGTTTGGTGCATGCTGAGGGTAGTGTAGGTATGGTATGTGTCGTGTAATGTGTCACCCAGCTAGCGCACTGCATGGCCAAGCATGTGTGGGTACATGGGAGTCCATACTAGGGAAGGGCGTGTTGCTGGCAATACATAGCAGTAGCAACTGTCCTAGGTGCAATGTACAGTATGCCAACCCGACTGGCATGTAACCTGTGGTGTACAGTGTATTCACTGTCGCGTGTCACAATGTGCGTAGCGGCCACGAACATGGGTATCTGAACATGGACTACCTATGATGCAATGTGTCATGGGAAAATACAGTATGTGTGTAAATCACGGTGTGGTGTGGGAACCACCCACCCGTGTGTGTTGCAGTCCAGGTATGTGCCTGGGAGGTATGATCTATGTACAATCTGGACTGGCAGGTGTGCCGTGTAGGGCATGGAGGCAGGTCCCAGGCACTGCAGATAAATGACATGTGTGCTGTACTGTGTGTGCAGTGCTAGTGTACAGCACAGTGGAGGGTGTAAGCATTGTCACACATCACTGCATGCTGTGCCTACCTGTGACAGCCCTGCCGGAGACAGACATGTGACACCGCTGCACAGGCAGCATAGCATGTGAAGATGTACATGTGGGCTGCACACCTTAGGCAGATGCCCACACGTCATGTGTGCCACGGTAGTGTGGTTGAACACGACTATCAGACTGGACAAACAGCACATGCCTGCATAACAACAGTATGACCATAGTCAACAGTCCCAGTGACAGAGTAGGCCAATGTAGACTATCCCTGCATGCAGACCACTGGCTACTGGACACCTGGCTAGACACACACCTGGACGGTTAATTCACCATTGAGCCATCACATGTCCAAGTCCATGTGGGCCGTACAATGTCATCACAGGGTGGTCACAGTAGCAGGTGGCAAGGCAGACACGGTGTACCAGGTGATGTGTCATGTGTGCATATGTCGATTAGCACAGCCGGTCACATGTCTGCAACATACTGGTGCACGATGTATACTGTTACATGATGAATGGAACTGCACTGTCACCCACTACAGGGCCATCTGACACAGGTGTGGTGCGACTGGTGTAACCCATGTTTGCACAGGATACACACTGCTGTTGTAGGCAGCCATGCTGGTGGCCACCAGTGATATATGCAGTGGTCATACAGACATACCGCATACAGTGTTCATGCAGGAATGTCAATTGTCATGGACAATGTGCTGCTATGTGAATGTGGGTGTTTGTTGTGAATGTCACACATCCAGAAGACACCATCTGGTGCAGTCATGGTTGTCAACACCGGTACACACAGCCACAGCAGTCAGAACCCAGTCCTGACAATGTGTGTCAGTCACCCTTGTACCGTGTGACATATGTGCACATGGCGGAACACCTCCCACTGTCATCTAAGCTGGCTACATGATGGCTGGAATGTGCTGTAGAAATGTACAATGCTGGTAGCCCAATGAAGTACCTTGAATCAGACACAGTACACTATGTCAGCCATGTAAACCATGCACAACAATGACCGCCCAACAGACACAAACAATGCATTGACACATGGAACATGTGCTCATGACAACCCCCACTGAGGTATGTTGCACATATTGATGTACAATTGTCATCTATGGCCATAGCATGGATGCAGACACACATACTCCACAGGTAGTACCATGTGATGTAGGTAGGGGGGCATTGCTTGTGTATATGTCACAGTAGATGTACACAGACATGTCCTGCATAGCTGTCATGTAGGGGTAGCTGTGGTATGTCACTACTGGACATGCCCATACAAATTACCATGTCCCACAGGAGATGTGTTAGGTATGTACCACATGTGACGTGCTGACAACAATCTGCGATGTGTATGGCTGCCGGTGTACCTGTGTGACAATGTCTGTGATGGGTGCAAAGGCACATAGTATCGTATTGCATGCACACAAGCCCCACATAGGTGCATAGCCTGAACATACAGTACAAGGAGTGTGGGATGATAGCAACCCACAGGTGGAGATGGGTGGACGGCGGCCCACAACCACATGTGTGTGTACGGTGTTCACGTCCACGACACATGAGCATCTGAGAGGCTAGCATCACAGCTGTACAGGGTCGCATGCATATATGTTCAGCAACATCCCTGTATGTCCCACCACTGGCTCGTGGACCGATGGACACCAACCAAATGTGCAGATATGAGATGTGCACAGCACATCACAGATGCCTACCGTAGAACAGGCCTACCATGTAGACATGTGCACAGTAGGTCTGCGCCACCTGCAGTCAAACACGTTAGGTGCCAAACCACACCAATAGTCCAGGCAATGACACAGATGGACGTGCATGCCTCTGTGTATGTATGTCTGTGAATGGCTCCGCATAGCAATATAGCTGTGTCACCGTTGTGAACAACAATATGAATGGGTTGTATGTGTGAGGGGTGCATCATATGTGTATGGTCAGATCGACGATACCATCAGTGGGCCTGCTATGTGAACATCCCTGTCCCCATACATGGATACCTCTGCTGAGGCCAACACCACATTCACACAGGGAGGGATGGCGGTGTGTAGTGCAGCAGCAGACATGTGGGTGGCAGCGGGCAATGGATGTACACATATGTGTTACCCACATCAGTTCAGGCAGCCATCCATGTGCATGGGATAGCGGTGTGTGTACACATACAGCACTGTGTTGATCAACATCCCAGCACATAGCACCTGCCAGGGCTACAGTGTATGTATGGATGTGTGATACTTGCATGCACCACACACACCCTCAACAAGCAGCGTACAGCATACCTCGCTGGAGGACAGTGTCCACACCATGGTGATAAACATGTTGAATGTCCATATTCACACAGCTATGACATATGCAATGGACAGCCACCCTGCCAATACTGTCAGCCCCCGGGTGGGTCACACCCAGTGCCATGTATGTGGCATACCTTGCCATATCATGCAGAGCTGACCAGCAAGGCTGCATGAGCTATCACAGTCCCACATGGTGCAATGGACAAAAGGCACTCTCACTATCAACCATACACAGTAGTAATGTGGCGGCGATGCACCCTGTCATGTTACAGGTGCTGTGTGACGCTCTGCACAATGTGTGTGTGTACATGCTATGCATGGCCTTTCCTGCTAATGTGTCATGGTTACACATTGCTCCATGTCTATCACATACGTAACACAGGTGAGCTGTGGCAGTTGTCCAGCACTGGTACAGTGCTGTGTGGAAGTACATGGCACAACACATGCATGTGCAGGTGTCCATGTGTATGTGTACAGTGCCGCTGCTGACGATCACAATGGACACAGACGTGATGTGTACTGACATATACACAGCGCCCAGGTGAACAGTAGCACAGACGTCACATGGGGACTTATGCCAACTGATATGGACATAGGTGCAGCCAGGTACACATGTCCATGGCAGGCTAACATCTACATGGTGCATGCACAGTGTGATGGGGTGGCACACAGATATGATGTGACACCCAGTGCTCAATGGTGTGAAGCCACAACATCGGCTGTGTCACCGCCACGATGCCCTTCACAGATCACTGTGCAGATGTCGTACATGTCATAGCAATGTATTTCCAACAGTATGCCAGCACAGCAGTGTGAATGTGACCTGCCACCATCATTATGTCTTCCAGATAATGCCACGCCCGCTTCCAACATTTAGCCGACAGGAGGAGGAGGCCATCATACCATACCTCCAGAGTAACTACAACGCCCTGTTTAGCCATGTGCCACAGCAGGCACAGGAACGGCAGGAGATGTGGGAGGAGATGTGCAGGAGGGTGAACAGTGTGGGCGGAAACAACCGCAGCTACCAACAACCGCAGGCACTGCACAGACCTGATCCGGCATGCAAGACAGCGTGCTGCTGCAATCGCCAGGCAACAACGTGGGACAGGTGGTGGGCCACCAACACAGCCCCCACTCACAGCTACGGAGGAGCTCCTGGCCAGTCTTGGGACACCCACGGAACAACACGCAGAACCACTTGCGTCCATCGTGGAGGTGGGTGTCTCCCGAGCTATGAGCCTGGAGCCGCATGGTAAGTCAGTGTTGCATGTTTGTATGATAGGCGATGTGGGTGTGGGTGTCATAGTACAACACATGATATAGCAATACATGCCAGGTATATGGCCACACAAGATGCAAACCATTGTATGCTATGTTGTGTTAGCAGACATGTGCATAGCACATGCTACCACACACATGCATGATGTGACATGCACAGTGCTGACCGTGGAGATAGTAATGGCTAATGTGTATACCGTTGTGTAATGCCTTTACAGGTACGCCTGGCGTGTCGCAAGGACAAGGGTCTGTTGCAGGTAAGTCTGTTGCTAGTCAAACGCATGTTCTGCTGTATTGATATTCCCCATGTGTCTAGGCATGACATGCTCACCTGTGTGTGCCCCCGTCACGGTATACAGCTCGCACCACCCGACATACACACCACCCATGTACAGTAGATACACCGTTACCGTAGAGTGGTATGACACCACACAACCTATTGGTGTGTTACGTGCATTCAGCTATGCATACAATGGTGTAGGTGTTACACAATGGCTGCATGTGTAGTATGCATTGGTATGCCAGTGCAGTATGCACACAGTACCACATAGTGAGCTGTGATCTGGCCAGAGCACAGGTGTTACCAATGTGACCCATGCCCTGCATCGGGTGCACACGTTGTGACATGGCGCATGCCATGTCCCATGCACGTGGATGTCTGGCTGCAGCATTGTCACACCATGATATGACCTATGCACAACATAGCAGACATCCACACTGTCAGCATATCCAGAGAATGTGACACGTCACACTAGTATGGGTGTATGTCACATGGGCCACCACAGGGCCGTGTGCACGATGTCTACCACACACAATTGTCAATGACTCAGACAGACAAGGCCATGGTTGATACCTACAGGCATGTTGCCACACAGCACATCCACAGTGGGTACTCACCGTTGCACCCTGTACACACATAGTGGGTTCATCACCGTAGTGGACCCCCTGGACATCTGATGTAGTACACCAGTGACATGGAATGCCTCCACTGCTACTACAGCGGACTCCAGTGTCCACCATGTATGTGCTGCTGAGCAGCTGAACTGACTTACAGACATGGCAATGTAATGCGCCCAGGTCACGCATCGCACAGACACATAGCTGTGTCCTGCTACTGTGCAGTGGCACAGAGCCCACACTAAACACCGTAAGCTATGCACACAGGTCACAGCAAACGTACCTGCACAGACATCACTGTTACACATACATTGTATCTGTACACTGTACACATAACACTGCACCGTGACAGCCATTGTGATGTGGTGCATGCGGTGGGACACCATCTTCACATGTCCACATGATACCGCACATGTTTGCGGTGTACATTACATAGTGTCGGCAGCCATGTGTACTCTCAACTCGCCCGCGGCCACACGGTGTATCACGCTGATGCATGCAAACTACCATGAATGTGTGTACTGCATGCCTACTAAATGACACCTGCCTGTTGTACTGTCCCCACCAGGGCAGTGTACATACTGCCACTATGAATGTCTGGTCTGCATTCACTGGTCTGTGTTGTGTGAATGCTGCATGCCACCTGCATTATCACATGCATGGTGTGTGTGTGTGTGTGTGTGTGTGTGTGTGTGTGTGTATTGTAACCGATGGTATGTCTTTGTATTGACAGGTGCTGTAGGTGCGTTCCCCTCCTGCGGTCAATCTGATGCTAGTGTCCCCACAGATAGTACTGGTGATGACCATGTGCATGAGGCACAGGCAGGGTCGTCACAGGCAGAGTCTGTGCCACTGGAGAACATCACACATACGTCCCTGTCATCCCCGCACATGGTTCAGATGCCGACACATACCCCAACACCGTTGCCCATAGATGACGGTCAGTCAGCGTCTGTTGTCCCCGAGCAGGAATGTGTGGTGGCTGCAGAAGGTGTGGGTACACACGATGTTGCCAGTGTAAGGACTGGTGCAGTGCCACGCAGGCATGTGGCAGGTGCTGCTCATAGGGGGAGCACCGCTATACATACACCTGCCATACAGGGTGCAGCAGCTGGTATAACCAGACGCATGTTCCAGACTGTAATGGCGGCGCAGGCACGTGCCGAACGGCAGAACCAGGAAGGGCAGAGGCTGCACAGGTCCGCAATGCACTCTAAATGACAACATCCAGGCATTGGCGAATGCACAACAGCATCTTGCCGATGTTCTGGATAGGAGATTGGGTGACATGGCTGGTCTCCTCGACCGAGGCTTGGCCATCCTTGAGCGTGCACAGTCCGTGCAGGAACACCAGGTAGGGGTGAGGCATAGGGCACGTGGGCGTGTGCCAGCAACACCACCTGCTGCAGGTCAGCGCAGCGTGCCACCTCCCATGCCCACCCAGACAGTGCTGGTAGCAGTAACACTGCAGCTGCTACTACACCATCCACACCAGGACAGAGCAGGCCACGGACGGGCCCTGGACGGCCCCGTGGGCATGTTTCCAGCGGACATGTGACATTGGCGAGTGGACAGTCCGTACCTCCACCCGGTCGTGCCCGTGCGGCCCCAGGCAGGTGCGGGTCACTGCGCCGCCGGCAGACACAGTGAGCCATAACACCTGCACTGTACAGTCAGGGGCTGCCAAGCATACCCCGTGTAGGCATCACAGATGACTGAAATGTGTACACACACACCCACACACAGCAGACACAACTGTAGGGCTCCACCACACCCACATGCAATCTACATAGTCATGCCCACTCAATGAACTGGCCCTTACACACACACATGATGTCATCCATTGGTACAGCCCATGCCTGTGGCACACATATCACCCTGTGCATATGATGAAGTCTCTGCCACATAACTGTGAGCCACACCATCAATGCACGGTTAAGCTAACATATTCTGATGCACAGGGTGGACACGATAGTGAGAGGTGTATGTGATACCTGTGTCCGCATAGTACGTGATGTGTATGTTGTGGTGTGTGTGTATGGCTGGTGACAGGTGTGTATGTGATGTGGGTTGTGCACGGACATCATGCAGCAGACATACCATGCAGGACAGGTGCAGCATTCATTGATATGTGTACACAGTATGTGTGGTGGTTACATGTGTAGCACCATGTCGGTGCAGTTAACCCGTATGATACTGATGGTGTACTTGCACGTGCCTACTGGGAGCACTGTAATTAGTTCCCCACGTAGTCGTGGGGTACCCACAGGCATGTCTGGCAACATCAGCATAGCACAGTTACCCGCATCCGGCATGGACCCCTACATAGGTACATAGGCACACATGAACGTAACAGGATATGTGCCCTACAACATGTGTGGAACTAGCATGACTGTGTGTGGCGTCTAACACCCCTCAGGATGGGGATGCCATATCCATCAGTCCCCAGTCCCTGGTCTAGCAGTGACACACAGAGGTTGCCTGGCGCATAACTATCATCACACATCCACATGTCATTAGCAGTCCTGGACAAAGGCAGTCAGGGCCTTTCCTTCACATGGCCTGGCACTCCTCCCCGTGTTGTAGGGGGTGTCTGGCCGTTAACCCTGTTCCCCCAGCACGTCCCACTCATCTTTGTGTTGAGGTGTCTGACAGTCGCTTCTGTGCCCGTGTTTGCATGGAGCCTGGGAGGTGGAATGCGCCCATGTCACCCAGGTCAGACATGGCCGTGTATGTCAGGCACAGATCACCACGGAGCAGCTGTGCTGTGAAGATCCACAGCCGGTGTCCCCTTGGCGTGCAGCTTGTGACACAAGTTCTAGCACCGTCATCCCCGCCTTGTTGTACGCTTGTGGTGCTTCCGAGTGCTGCAGGCGCCAGGTTAGCTACAGGCCACATGTGCCATTGTACGCAGTCATTGCTCTGGTGTGTGATGTGTACAGGGGTACAATGAACACCCTGATGTGGTTGCCATTCCATCCAGACCAGGAGGCCACAATGGAATGTCTTCACACCCACATTGCCATTGTGTGTGTTGACAGAGGTTGCCGACAGGTGTGGTAGCCATTTCCTGAACACGCCCACCATCTTTAATGGCGCACCACCTACATGTGACATTGGGACGAACATGTCCTTCACACTGGGTAGGGCTGCACCTTCTCTGGCATTTAGTAGCAGGCCATGGCTCTGGCACCAGTCATCCATGTCTATGACGCCCTAGGTGGATGTCCGTAACATGGGGTGTTGGGTATGTTGGCGTGCGTAGTCATCTGCATACCTTGTCTGCTACAATCCCCCTATGATTGCATGCACATTGGAAGGTCGGATGCCATATGGCAGGGGGCACAGGAGTGAGCCCTGTGGGCCTCCACTGAGTCCAGATATGAGTGTGACAAGGCACCTTGAGCACCAACCCTGTGTGGTGTGACCTCCAACCTGTCTGAGAAGCATCGGGTGACATATGTCCCCACATGTATGCTGGCGAGCCTTTCTATGGGTCCCATGTGTAGTGTGCTCTGAACGCTCCCACCAGGTCATGGTACTGTGTGCAAACCCATGTATCCCCATCAATGGCCTTGGTGACCACTCCAGACTGGACGAGCAGGTTCGGGAGGCAGGATCCGCCCTTGACTATGTAGTTGTGGGTATGTTCCAGTATTGGCTGTACACCGCTATCTGTAACCATGGCCACCTGTATGGACCTCCACACAGCTTTGCAGACAACACTTGTCAAGCATATAGGGTGTGGCTGTTGACAGTCCATAGGAGCACTACCCTGGCATAGTGGGACCACAGATGCCATATGGCATCCATTGGGGACATAGCCCATAGTAAGGCTAACATGACACAGTGGCCGCATGTGTGGGCCGAGGGCCTCAATGAGGATGGGTAGCACACAGCCAGGGACACCATCGGTGCCCATTGCTGACGTGTCAACCGCCATAGAGATATGGGATCACTCCAGGCCATATGACATGTTTGGGAGGATACACTCTGGTGGGATGGATATGTTCCCTGTTGGGGGGGGGGGATGTATGCATGGAACATGTCCTGTGGTTTGCAGACAATGTCTGTGGGTGCAGTGACTGTTGTACCATTCTGGACCATTTCCAGGCAAGTCTGTGTGCCCCCAACCATGTCCTTACCACAGTTAGGGAAGGCCCTGTGGTTGTCTCATGTGCTCTCTGCAGTACCACTCCCACAAGCGGACCTGGATGATGGTATGTGGGGCCGTATGGTGACACCGGTATGAATGGGTGATGGTTTCCCTGGTACTGTCATTGCTCTGCCATGTAGTAGCTCCAACTGTTGATGTACAGGTAGTCAGTGGCTGCGGTCTACCACACCATGTGCCTA
The DNA here is from genome assembly GCF_019279795.1 of Protopterus annectens. Taxonomy (NCBI): domain Eukaryota; kingdom Metazoa; phylum Chordata; order Ceratodontiformes; family Protopteridae; genus Protopterus; species Protopterus annectens. The sequence goes on along the minus strand of NC_056734.1, from coordinate 295,304,492 downwards.
CCTGTGGTGGACAAGGTCCTGATGTCATCATGTTTGCCTGTTGCAGACATGCATGTGGGTGGTCGGGGAAGGCATTCGTTAGGCGTTTGCCGGTCTGGCCTCTGTTCAACACTGGCATGGAGGACTTGTAGGGTACCACACCGGTCGTATGATGTGTGGTTTTTTGTGGAGAGGTCATCACTGAGGTCCCCCATGCTGGTGTTGGTTACAGTGAGTGGATGACCAGTGGATCCACTATATGGTCTTGCATCACCATTGAGGGCTGTACATCCTGTGTGGGGCATATCCTCACCATGTGTGATGGGCAGAACTGTCAGACATCCCCCCCTAGTATGTATGGTGCATGGCTGTTTAACAGTGGCCAGGTGTGTGAACACCTGGGACTGCTGGCGTACTGTGTTGTGCCATGGGTAATGTTCCCAGGCTATGTATGGGTGGTTCATGTCACCCAATACGGTGCTGTTGTGAGAGCATGCCCACTCACCAGTGTCCTCAGGACATCTGTGAAGGTATCCTGTGTTTGGGAGGGTTGTCTGTAGCATGCAACAAACTGTAGGCCAGTCCTACACATGGTTAATTGCACCTAGATATTCCTCGCAGCAACGGCCACGTCTGTGGCATGTCCTGGTTGCTGTTGTGTGGCCGGACACACAGGACGGTCCGCATTCCGCCACCCATGCCGTCGCACCATGTGTATGCATGTCTGATCTGTGCCGACTCTAAGTGTCTGAGCATGCCCAGTAGGCAGCTGTGTAGATAGACACACAGCACAGTGCACACCGCGCCGCCTGCAGTTATACCCGGTGCATGCCTGTATCCCTATGCAACGCCACGTCTGTGGCATGGCCAGGTTTCTGTTGTGTGGCTGGACACACACGACGGTCCACATTCCGCCACCCATGCTGTCGCAACATGTGTATGCATGTCTGCCCTGTGCCGAGTCTAAGTGTCTGAGCATGCCCAGTATGCAGTGATGTACTGATCAGTAGTTAATTGTTATTCTCGACTGCAGCACTAACGTGTTAGTGTACGGCGACCTTGGGATGGTAACAGACTGCGTGACTGCGCACTCTGTCCGAACTCCCGATCGGGCGCATTGCCTCTGCAAATTATACCACTCACGTAGGGGTATGCCTCTGACAGCGCTCTGCTCAGTAAACTCGGTAGCGCATTCTGCAAATGCTTCATACTGTAGTGTGTTCATGTAGATAGGCGTAGGTTCGTCCCCCGTCCCTTCCGTGTGTGTGTGTGTGTCTCTGTGTGTGTGTGTGTGTGTGTGTTTCCAGCTGCCTCTGCGACTGATTATGCTTTTAGACGCTCCGCAACACATGCCTCGGCTATTTCCAACTATTGTCTTGCGGGTGACGTCAGCAGCCTACAAGTATGCCTGTGACAGCGCTTTGTTTAGTAAACTCGGTAGCGCGTTCTGTAAATGCTTCATACAGTAGTGTGTTCATGTAGATAGTCGTAGGTTCGTCCCCCGTCCCTTCCGTGTGTGTGTGTCTGTGTGTGTGTGTGTGTTTCCAGCTGCCTCTGCGACTGATTATGCTTTTAGACGCTCCGCAACACATGCCTTGGCTATTGCCAACTATTGTCTTGCGGGTGACGTCAGCAGCCTACAAGTATGCCTGTGACAGCGCTCTGTTTAGTAAACTCGGTAGCGCGTTCTGTAAATGCTTCATACAGTAGTGTGTTCATGTAGTTAGTCGTAGGTTCGTCCCCCGTCCCTTCCGTGTGTGTGTGTGTCTCTGTGTGTGTGTGTTTCCAGCTGCCTCTGCGACTGATTATGCTTTTAGACGCTCCGCAACACATGCCTTGGCTATTGCCAACTATTGTCTTGCGGGTGACGTCAGCAGCCTACAAGTATGCCTGTGACAGTGCTCTGTTTAGTAAACTCGGTAGCGCGTTCTGTAAATGCTTCATACAGTAGTGTGTTCATGTAGATAGGCGTAGGTTCGCCCCCGTCCCTTCCGTGTGTGTGTGTCTCTGTGTGTGTGTGTTTCCAGCTGCCTCTGCGACTGATTATGCTTTTAGACGCCCGCAACACATGCCTTGGCTATTGCCAACTATTGTCTTGCGGGTGACGTCAGCAGCCTACAAGTATGCCTGTGACAGCGCTCTGTTTAGTAAACTCGGTAGCGCGTTCTGTAAATGCTTCATATAGTAGTGTGTTCATGTAGATAGGCGTAGGTTCGTCCCCTGTCCTTTCCGTGTGTGTGTGTCTCTGTGTGTGTGTGTTTCCAGCTGCCTCTGCGACTGATTATGCTTTTACACGCTCCGCAACACATGCCTTGGCTATTGCCAACTATTGTCTTGCGGGTGATGTCAGCAGCCTACAAGTATGCCTGTGACAGCGCTCTGTTTAGTAAACTCGGTAGCGCATTCTGTAAATGCTTCATACAGTAGTGTGTTCATGTAGATAGGCGTAGGTTCGTCCCCCGTCCCTTCTGTGTGTGTGTGTCTCTGTGTGTGTGTGTTTCCAGCTGCCTCTGCGACTGATTATGCTTTTAGATGCTCCGCAACACATGCCTTGGCTATTTCCAAATATTGTCTTGCGGGTGGCGTCAGCAGCCTACATGTATGCCTCTGACAGCGCTCACGTCAGTTAACTCGGTAGCGCGTTGTGTAAATGCTTCATACTGTACTGAGTTCATGTAAATAGGCATAGGTTCATCTCCCGTCCCTTCCGTGTGTGTGTGTGTTTCCGTTGCTTTCGAAAATACAACTGAATAAGCAAATTGTTAAAGTGTTCACAATCAACAGTGTGATATTTAAAATCATGTTAAGACTCACATTGTTGATTGTGAACATTCTTAGACATAGCATTTTTCCTGCACACGTTGTGGAAACAACGAAAACGTTGCATGTTTTAATGAACTGTTTAAATGTTACGAAGACTTGTGTTGTGTCGAACTACGGGGACTATTCTTGCTGCAGGTTGCTGGTTTGTTTGTGTTTCATAGTACAATATCATGTAATAAGTGTGTTCATAGTATGCTTTCTGTGATGTTGACATGTGTGTGTTTCGTTAGCAGTACGTCTCTGCTTTCTATGCTGTGGCTACATCTCCATTGCTCGCATAGAAAGTGACAAATGGAAGTGTAAGGGTGGACATTTAAAGCCTGGATACTTCCATGTTATGTGTAAGTCTCACGGGCCAACGGGTGATAGCGCATACATGTCTATGAAGTACCTTTGGATACCATATGCGACCTGTCGTGGACGAAATGTTTATGTTGACTGTTCCATCTACCTATGTGTGACATGGTTTGTGGCCATAGGGTGCCAGCAAGTCTTCCCTGTTCATTGGGTGTTTGCCATGGTGTATTGACATCAATCCTATTAATTCACGAAGGATGTCTTTCTTTGGTGTCAACGCCATAGTTTGACCATCCTATGTCATTCCCAGCAGACGTGGAGATTGTGCCATTGGTATCTTTACACAGGTGACCCATCTGTTCCACTGTATGGAAGCGCCTCATCCCCATAGATGTGCTGGCACATTGTGTGGTGGGTACGCCCGTATCTGCCCAGCGGTCTTGCTTTGAACGGGAGTGTGTACTGTAGACCGTGATCTGTATTCCCTGGGTTATGCCTTGCAACAGCTGTGGATTCCCCAGGTTTGCAGCTATGGGTGCCATCTTGGCCGTACGTTTGTCCATCCATGGGAACTGCCTACTGGACACTAGTATCGGGCTGTCAACATTTCACAGCTGCATTCTCCATTTCCGGTGGATGATCGGTATTAGTATTGCGGAGTAACGCATATGCCATGGCCACGTCCCGCACACGGGGTGGGACGACGAATCATCTGCCAATCCACACCGACACCCATATTTGCATACCCACGATCCCATGTCTGCAACCCTCGACAGTACCCCTTGCACACCCTTCATGTGTTTGCCGGAAATGGGATGTGAACGACGTATGGACGCAGCAGCCTGGGGAGTCCTATTCATATGTCCTGCATTTCATGGACGGCTGTCATCACCCTTGAAGACGCTTGTGGTGCATATATCTACCTGTGCCGTAGTCACGGCTGTCACCTCTTCCGGTTCACACTATGTTGCCCACACTTACTTAAGGAGTAATTTTGGGTCCTGCAATGGACACCGATGTGCATATGTAAAGTTTACAACATGTTGGACTGTGTCCATTCGGCCAGTGGGTTTGACTGCCGCCGCATGTTCCCCATTCCCGGATGTCTGTCCGCCTACCCATATTATGTAGTGCTACGTAACCCGTGTCCTTCCACAATTTACCCATAGGGTGTTACTGTAGTCCTGCAGGTTGGCAACTGCTTTAGATAATCCTCACAGGTACCATTGTGAACTATCCGCCACTGTATTGTCAGTATAACACAGCCGGTACATGTAGAACCTATTTATTCATGACAGTATGTCGTTTATGTGTGTGAACGCCATATTTTAGCGATAGTATGACCTTCCTAGTTGACGTTGTTAGTGTGCCATTAATATGTGTTCCACAGGTCGCAGGTATGTTCCGCAGAGTGGAAGCGGGTGATCCCCACATACTTGATAGCACCTTCGCTGCTGTATACGCTGGGATTCGCACGGCAGGATGGATGTCTACGGGGTGTATCTACTGCTGTTTCCATCTTTATGTCCTGTGTCATGCCCTACTACGGCTGTGTGATTCCATCAGGTTTGCTATTATGGGTGCCATCTTGTCCGTACGTTTGTCCATCCTTGGGAAATGCCTACTGGACACTGATGTAGGGCTGAACACATTTCACACATGCCTTTAGCATTACCCTATGGATGCTTTGCATCCTTACTGGGGACTAAGGCATGACCTGTACCCGCAGCCCTCCCACGGGGCGGGACAACGGATTATCTGCCAAACAACACCGAGCCCCATTTTGCATACCCAGGATACCATGGCTGCAACCCCCACGGTACGCATGACACATCCTTCATGTGCGGAACTGGGATATGGACGACATGTATGGACACGGCAGTCTCGGGCCCTCTATTCATATGTCCTGCATGTCATGGGCAGGTATCATCAACCTTAAACACGCTGGTGGTGCATATGTCTAGCTGTGCCGTAGTCACGGTTAGTATTCTGATTGGCTGATCCCGTGTATAAAGGAGCAAACGTCGTAATTTTGAGTCCTACAATGGACACCGATGTGCATTTGTAAAGTGTAGAACGTGTTTGACTGTCCCCATCTGGCCAGTGGTATTGACTGCTGCTGTATGTTCCCCAGTCGTGGATGTCTGCTTGACTACCCATCGTTTGTATGACATGGCCTATCTATATCCACGTGCCAGTATGCGGAAATACAGCAAAGCTTAAGGCCCTGCCCATCTTCATAAACGACATTATGGAACATATATCGGCAAAAACAGACACTGTCAAATACAATAGACTCCACAGTGAAAGGATACTGAGCTCTCTCACCTACTAACATGGGGCATCGTCGGAGTACGGAATGCATGACATAGCCGTCCCTTATACACTTCCTTCAGAGTCGGTTTAAAGCGGAATAATCAATAAACCTGCTCATAGTTAGGTGGACAGTGCTCCAAGTCTTGATTATAACGTGACATATACATATCAGTGTTGCATGCCTTACTTCATGGAAACAATAATACGGCAACAATGTGTTAATATATATACAATATTGGTAAATACAATCAGTATCCGGACACATAGTTGATAATTGCTGAGAGTGCACCTTAGAATGTAGTGTGTTGATCAGGTTATTGTATATCAATGTGTATAATAGTAGCATTACGATAACAAAGCATGGAATCAATAAGTACTATTTAAGCATATATTTGACAATTATGAATGTAAACGTGTGGAGGAGACATCCGTAACCTTCCCTGGTTCCACTGGATCGCACACGCACACTCGCATGTCCGGATTGTGGGTTACGCGACGCCACATTACGCATATCCGTAGTCCGCTTATATATGTTTACACTGTCTGTGTGGTCACGCGTTTTTCGTTACTTGTGCCCATTCCGGTAACATATCTCTGATCCGCTTGACGGACGTCTGGAGAAAGCACTTACAGCTTCGTATATGTAACAGTCCTTCCAGGATCGACGCTTTACGTACACGCAGATCTATATGTTCTATAGTCGTAATTCAAACGTGACTGCATTCACGTTTGACGGTTACTGTGACCAGTGCACGTTAGCTGTTCGTTGTCATTAATATGCATACCCTTGGTACCTATGTACATTTACATATCCCCCCCCCCGCACACACGCACGTCACAGGCATCCATTCTCCTGCTGGGAAAGGTGCGGTACTGCATGTTGAACATTCCTAATTCCCCCTCGCTCATGGCCCAGGATGCATATGTCGTCACCGCAGGGCTGTTCAGATGACAGCTGCTTATATCCCATACGCATACAGGCCTTCGATTGTCAAGGTGTTGCTGTGGTGCTTTGGGTTTGGTCTTGGCCGCCCACTATACGGGACTGCCCTGACCCTGTACGAATGTTAGATGAGTCACATGGGCACATTTTGTCCGTGTCCATGGTACCATGTCACGGCCCCCCCCAATTATTCGTAACCGTGTGCGCCGATTGGCCGGTGTATCCGTTGTAGATCTCGTTATACTAATTGCACACGGTCTGATCGAACTAACCAATTTCCATTACTAACCCTCCGTATGTATGGCCTGTGTCGCAATATTACAAGGGTTTAACATTGTGTGACGACTTTCACTGAGCCACAGACATGTCCGTTGCTTTGTTTGGCCCGGTTCCGCTGTGCTACACATTTAACATGGCGTAACAGGTTGAACAGCTCAGACACGAGGACATCGGGTTGTCCGTCGTTGTCTATTATTGAATGTCTCTGTGGAGTTTGTTTCACAAAGCGAGACAATGTCGGCATTGTTAACGGACATCTCGCGCAGTACCGCACCGCTGGTGACGATATGTCTGCCTTTGGCGGCGAACAGGCATTATGCTGTGCCATTATGTCTGGGGATATATGGTTTCCTTACATAGATGATGTGCCATACTAGCAATGACCCTAGCAATGACCCGCCTGGGTGTGGGTACTGCTGTATTACCCACGGAAGAGTGGCCTTAGGGTAAGTGGTGACCTAGGCAGAAGTTGCCACCGATACATCACCCGCTACCCCGCTCCTGGTCTACCTACACCAAATAGAGTCTGGAAAGGTGCCCCGAGTAGAGCAACACCCTAGACGGCTACCTACTTGGCCTATGCCTAAGGCCGGCTATGTGTGTGGTCCCTTGGGCATCGGACTCGAACGTGCCACGTCTGCCGTGGGTATGTCCAGCATTACCCACATCCAGCCCCAAGGCAGTCAACACAGCATCCATGGGTCCACATGGTGTCCCAGCTGTGTACTCCAGGAACTCTATGGGGAATTTAACCCACACTTAGGACAGCTGTTTAATCTTAGCCTCACCTCAGGATACGCACTGAGTAGTAGCACAGGGCGACTGTAGTCACACTCCACATAGATGGTGCCTCCACTGACCCTGGTTATTACCATATCATTAGTTTGACAAGCCTTATCTGCAAAGCCATGGAGATGGATCATAATGGGACACATAGATAAAGACATAGGGGACCCGCATACTTTGGATACAACCCAGTTTAGCTTGGTCAGAGTCAGATCATGCCCTTTACACGTGTTTCACTTTGTAGAATCAGTCACCAAGGCCATTGCTGAGGGTAAAGCAGTCCATACAGCCTACCTCAACCCGCAGAGGCCTTCGACACAATACCCCCTCGGGTATAATTGATAAACCCGTCATCTTGAATGTAAATCCATACATCGCCATATGGGTTGCAAACGGGCTAAGTCACAGAACACACATGGCCACAGTTGCTGGCCCCATGTCATACTCACAGCCAGTCACAGGTGGTGTCCCATGCGGCTCAGTCCTCGGTCCACTATTTCCAGCATCTACGCTTCCAATGTACACGCATACACAGGGGTTATGGTGACAATGTTTGCAGATGACTGCAAACCAGGTGCCAAAGTCAGACACACATCTGACACAGATATCCTTCAGGAGTGCCTCACAGATGTGGATAAGTGGTACCAGAGACATGTCCTACAGCTAAATGCCAGGAAATGCATAGGCATACCCTTCGAAGAACAAGGTTACCCCGAGCTACCATATAGGTGGCAATCCACTGAGCACAGAGGGGGTTACCAGTGATCTGGGGACACGTGTTGTTGTTAACCGCTCGTTAGACACACATGTTGCTAACATAGTTAGGTAGACCTTCCACATTGCCCACATCATCATGAAGGGATTCACATCTAGATCAGGGAGGTCATTGTCCCCTTGTACTCATCACTCAATAGACCTATGATTGGGTACAATGCCCCGTTCAGAATGTATCTGACCCAACACCTGCAGCAGCTGGAAAGGCACCAACAGTTCTTCGACAAACAGATGCAGGGTCTCAGGTATATGTGTTATACTGACCGACTGAAAGAATTCCAGCTGTATACAGTTGCATACCACTTGCCCAGAGGTGACCCGCCTGGCATACACGGCTAAGTCGAACCCAGATCTGATGACTATGCTTCACGTAAATAAGTTAGATCCCTCAGAACCACAAGGGCAGCTGACGTACACCTTGACACTGTCATTAATCGAACATGTTGTTGGGACGGATTCATCACCCAGACACTCACTATGCTGTGGAACGACATCCCAGTACATGTGAGGGCAAGCACCTCGCTGGCCTTGTGTTAGTATTTACACATGGATGTCTGAATTGATTTATTTAAGTAACCTTCTAAATGAATATTTACATTAGCACATTGTGAATCTTTACATTTCGTTGGTCTATTTTACAGTAGTCATAATCATACGGTTTATGTGTATATATTATGGTTCATTTATATTACTAGGTGTCTGCAGTTCTGTTAATATATTGGCACAATCCGTAGGACATATATATGTATCTTACACAGTCAGACATTTGGAAAACATTTTATGTTGGTTCATGTTTCATATATGTACATATATTTCTATTTTCCGATGAAGACTGTACCCGTCAATGCAATGTCTGATGTCCTCACTGTGTGGGATCTGTAACCCAAGTAAGGTTTGTTCGCTTGTCTGCCTTTAAGGCATGTAATTAGTACCTAGCACATCTAATGTACTGACCAATTAATGCTTGTAAATGTAGTAGGTTGGACTGCATTGTATGTAGTCTGAATAAGTCTGCTTATGAAGCAGACGAAGTGGGCTCCAATAGACTATGGTGACTGCCTTTAATTCTTGGTGTGCTCTGGTTGGTCACTGACGGTCCCTACAGTACCTGCCTTTGCTTTGGACTTCATCGGCTGGTTGTCTGTGTTTGTTGTATGGGGAATGTCAACTGTAGTCCCTATGTGTATGACTTGTGTAATGCCTTACTACGGCAGTGTAATTCCACCGGTTTGCAGTTATGGGTGCCATCTTAGTCATACGCTTGTCCATCCATGTGAATTGCCTACTATACACTGGTATAGGGCTGTACACATTTCACACCTGCATTTTGCATTCCCTGGAGTATGGTGTGCATTATTAGTGGAGAGTGACGATGTGTTACGCGTCCCTCCCACGGGCAGGACAAAGGATTGCCTGCGAAACAACACCAAGGCCAGATTCTACATACCCAGACTCCCTTGACTGCAACAGTGGACAGTACCCATTACACATCCTTCATGTGTGCTGGACTGTGATGTGGACGCAGCTGAATGGACCCGATACCCTGGGTATTTCTGTGCATGTGTGCTGCAGTTCATGGACAGCTATCATCAACATTGAACACGCTATGCATATGTGTACCTGTGACATGGTGACGACAATTAGATCACATGAGTAATGCAGGAAGCTAGCAGGCATTCTCTGAACAGAATATTTGGGTCCTACAATGGACACCGATGTGCATATGTCAAGTTAGATGTTGCTGGACTGTGTCCACCTGCCCAGTGCTTTTCACTGCTGGTGTATGTTCCCCAATCGTGGATGTCTGTTTGACTACCCATTCCACATGGTGCTACATAACCAGCTGATTTAGTACTGTGAATAAATTACATACATCCAAAGATGCTGGTTAGCAACTGCTTCATATACACCTCAGACATCCCAATGGGACATATCCGTCACTATATTACCAATATAACACCACCGGAACATGTTGCTTACCTATGCATTCATTTAACCATGTTGTCTTCATAGGTGGGAATGCCATAGTTTACATATCCTACTTGACGTTGTGTGTGTGCCATTAGTATGTGTTCCACAGGTCGCACATCTGTTCCGCTGTACGGTAGCGGGTGCTCCTCAGTCTGTTGCTGGCAGATTGAGTGCTGTGCACGACAGTCCGGCTTTGTATGTGGAATGTCAACTGTAGTCCCTATGTGTATTTCCTGTGTTATGCCTTCCCGCTGCTATGTCATTTACCCGGGTTTGCAGTTGTGGGTGCCATCCTGGCCATACGGGTGTCCATCCATGACAATTGCCTACTGGACACTAGTATAGGGCTGTACACATTACACACCTACATTTAGCATTCTCCGGAGTATGGTTTGCATTATTAGCGGAGAGTAAGGCAGGTGATACGCACACATCCCTCCCACGGGGGGGGAGAAAGGATTGCCTGCGAAACAACACCGAGCACAGAGTCTACATACCCAGAATCCCTTGACTGCAACAATTGACAGTACCCATTACACATCCGTCATGTGCGGACTGTCATGTGGTCGCAGTTCTATGGACCCGGTACCCTGGGTATTTCTGTGCATCTGTGCTGCATGACATGGACAGCTATCAGCAACATTAAACACGCTTGCGGTGCATATGTGTACCTGTGACTACAATGAGTTCAGTTAGTTGATTAAATAAGGCGGCATTCCTGTCTTTAGACAAACTTTGGGTCCTACAATGGACACCACTGTGCATATGTAAAGTGTAGAGCTTGTCGGACTGTGTCCTTGTGAGCACTGGGTTTCACTGATACTGTGTGTTCAGGAATCGCGGATGTCTGTTTGACCACCCATTCCACATGGTGCTACATAACCAGGTGATTTAGTACTGTGGACAAATGACATACATCCAATGATGCTGGTTAGCAAATGCTCCATATAAACCGCAGACGTCCCAATGGGACATATCCGTCACTGTATTTCCAATATAACACCACCGAATCATGTTGATTTCATATGTATTTATTTAACCATGTTGTCTTCATAGGTGGAATGCCATAGTTTACATATCCTACTTGACGCTGTTGTGTGTGTGCCATTAGTATGTGTTCCACAGGTCGCACATCTGTCCCCCTGGACGGTAGCGGCTGCTCCCCAGTGTGTTGCTGGCAGACTGAGTGCTGTGTACGCCGGTGGTGGCATGAGGGTCCGGCTTTGTATGTGGAATGTCAACTGTAGTCCCTATGTGTATTTCCTGTGTTATGCCTTACCGCGGCTATGTCATGTACCGCGGTTTGCAGTTGTGGGTGCCATCCTGCCATACGGGTGTCCATCCATGACAATTGCCTACTGGACACTAGTATAGGGCTGTACACATTCCACACCTACATTTAGCATTCTCCGGAGTATGGTTTGCATTATTAGCGGAGAGTAAGGCAGGTGCTACGACACATCCCTCCCACGGGCGGAGAAAGGATTGCCTGCGAAACAACACCGAGCACAGAGTCTACATACCCAGAATCCCTTGACTGCAACAACTGACAGTACCCATTACACATCCGTCATGTGTGCGGGACTGTGATGTGGACGCAGTTCTATGGACCCAGTACCCTGGGTATTTCTGTGCATCTGTGCTGCATTACATGGACAGCTATCAGCAACATTAAACACGCTATGTGCATATGTGTACCTGTGACGACAATGAGTTCAATTAAGTGTTGAAAGAAGGCGGCATTCCTGTCTTTAGACAAATTTTTGGTCCTACAATGGACAACACTGTGCATATGTAAAGTTTAGAGCTTGTCGGACTGTGTCCTTGTGAGCAGTGGGTTTCACTGATACTGTGTGTTCAGCAATCGCGGATGTCTGTTGGACTACCCATTCCACATGGTGCTACATAACCAGGTGATCTACTACTGTGGACAAATGACATACATCCAAAGATGCTGGTTAGCAACTGCTTCATATTAACCACAGACATCCCAATGGGACATATCCGTCACTGTATTTCCAATATAACACCACCGGAACATGTTGCTTACCTATGCATTCATTTAACCATGTTGTCTTCATAGGTGGGAATGCCATAGCTTACATATCCTACTTGACGTTGTGTGTGTGCCATTAGTATGTGTTCCACAGGTCGCACATCTGTTCCGCTGTACGGTAGCGGGTGCTCCTCAGTCTGTTGCTGGCAGACTGAGTGCTGTGTACGCCGGTGTTGGCACGAGGGTCCGGCTTTGTATGTGGAATGTCAACTGTAGTCCCTATGTGTATTTCCTGTGTTATGCCTTACCGCGGCTATGTCATTTACCCGGGTTTGCAGTTGTGGGTGCCATCCTGGCCATACGGGTGTCCATCCATGACAATTGCCTACTGGACACTAGTATAGGGCTGTACACATTCCACACCTACATTTAGCATTCTCCGGAGTATGGTTTGCATTATTAGCGGAGAGTAAGGCAGGTGCTACGACACATCCCTCCCACGGGCAGGAGAAAGGATTGCCTGTGAAACAACACCGAGCACAGCGCCTACATACCCAGAATCCCTTGACTGCAACAATTGACAGTACCCATTACACATCCGTCATGTGTGCGGAACTGTGATGTGGACGCAGTTCTATGGACCCGTACCCTGGGTATTTCTGTGCATCTGTGCTGCATTACATGGACAGCTATCAGCAACATTAAACACGCTATGCGGTGCATATGTGTACCTGTGACGACAATGATTTCAGGTACGCATTGAAATAACACATTATTCGATTCTTTCCACAATTTTGGGTCCTACAATGGACACCACTGTGCATATGTAAAGTGTAGAGCTTGTCGGACTGTGTCCTTGTGAGCAGTGGGTTTCACTGATGCTGTGTGTTCAGCAATCGTATGTGTGCTTGACTACCCATACTGTGTTGTGCTACAGGAACCATGTCTTCCGACACCAGAAACCAATGCTATACATCCAATGTTGCAGGTTAACAACCACTTTCATACCATACCCAGAGGTCACGATTGGGAGGTATTGCCACTTTATTATCGGAACAACACCCCAGACTGTGTACATCATGGGAACTTTAGGCCAGTCTTACCGGCCATTTCCAATTGTAATTGGCAGACACATGTCAATACATGTATGATAACACATATTGTCATGCAGAAGTTGATCTATGTTATTTGGACATTGGCTTCTGCTTTTGGCATCCGTTGCTGTGAGTGTTGCCAGTTACCATACACATTGCTTGCTCAGAGGCAGTCTACACAATACTGCGCAGTACTGTGGTCTCCTTTAAGGACCCTGAGCCAGTGGTCGATGGTACGGCAGCCACTGCATCAATCACATTTGCCATCTACCAGTACCTACAGGACTGCATGAGCCAGTCATTCACTTAGCCAACTGTGGTTCACTGTACCAATGCCAAGCATCCAGTGTGGTGTACCCCAGCCATACACAAAATGTACAACACGAGGAGGTGGCTACTACAAGGTGGAGCAGACAACTTGTGAGGTGTGACACCCTTGGTCATCATATGTGTAGACTTACACACTGTCATGAAATAGTCCAGGGCACATTCCACAGATATACCTACATGGACCTGGCTAACAATCATACCACCTTCAGTTGCTATGCTGGACACCTGGGAGCTCAGTCCCACATATGCTCTGACTGGGTTCACATAGAGGTGGGGTTTACTCAACATACACACATTGCCAACATACAGGCTGACAAGTCCAGTGAGGACATCTCCACACCCTCCCCCACACATGAGGAGATGTGTGTACCACTGGTTTGTGGTCACCAAATGTTCTGTGACACACAGGTGGGACATGCTCTCTCCAGGGTAGTGGACATAGCATCGATGAGACCAGCTGGTGACCCCGCTGTGTACTCCACTATCTCGGTTATGAATTGGACCCACAGTTAGGACAGCTATTTCTTTGTAGCCTCACCTCAGGTAGGGTACCCAGGTTGTGTCACATGGCAACTGTAGTCCCACGTCAGAAGGCCAATACCTCCACTGAGGCTGGTTATTACTGTCCCATTACCCTGAGGAGACCTATCTGCAAAGACATAGGGAGGGATCATACTGTGGTGCGTTCATGTCTGCATAGGCGACATCCTTACTTTGCCTCATACACGGTTTGTCTTGTTCAGGGCGGTTCATGCCTTTAAAGCATGGTTGACATTTTCAGGACAGTCGCCGAGGCCACTGATGGGGTGTTGCAGTCCATACAGCCTACCTCGACCTGGCAAAGCCCTTCATCACATTACCCCTCAGGTATCGTTGATAAACCCATTGGCTGGGATGTGAACACGCACATCACAGAATGTGTTGTAAACTGTCTATGTGACACAACCCACACGGTCATAGTTGCTGGCAGCATATCAGACCTACTGCCTGTCAGAAGTGGTGTCCCATGGGGCCCTTCCATGTGTGCACTCCTGTCATACACCTACATCTTCATGGTACAGGCACACACAGGGGTGCTATGGGCAACAGTGTTTGTAGATGACTGCAAAACAGGTGCCATAGTGGGACAGACATCTGACACAGATATCCTTCAACGGGGCCTCCCAGGTATGCATATCTGCTGTCAGGGACATGTCCCACAGCTAAATGCAACGTCATGCAACATCATACCTGTGGAGAAGTACTAGGTCACCCCTGTCCAGCATATAGGTGGCTGTCCACTCAGCACAGGGGTGATTACCAGGAATCAGGGGACAGTGTTGGATGGTCACCATTCATTCCACACACACGTTGCTATCGTGGTTGTGTGGGTCTTCTACATTGCCCACCTGTTGGTGCAGGGATTCACATCTACATCAGCCTAGGTCATTGTTCCCTTGTACCCATTACGTGTTACACCTATGATCTACTACATTGCCCCATTCAGACTGTATCTGACCATACACCTACAGCAGCTGGGAAGCCCACATAGGTTGATCGTTGTACAGATGCAGGATGACACCATTTTGTGTAATGCTGCCCCACATGTAGGACCCCTGCCACATCACGTCACATACCTGCTGTTTGGTGTTGACCTGTGCCTGACATACAAGGCCATGTCAACCCATATGTCATGTGTATGCTTCACCTACTGTATCCGCATCCTCAGAATCACTAGGGCAGGTGACATTTACCTTGTCACGGTCATTCATGGGATGTGTTTGGGTGACACATATATCACCCAGACAATCATTATGCTGTGGATCTACATCACAGTACATGTGAGACAGACATCCTTCCTAGCCTTGTTCGCAGCTATGTTGTCCATTGGATGGAGAATTGCAGGTATAGGCCAGGGATTACATCATTATCACTGCTTGACGGAGATACAGCAATATCATGGGTATTTCATCTGAAGCACAGAAGGTTGGCAAAGTCATCCTAACTATGGTGTAGTATTATGGCTGGGCCTGGGACGATGGCCTACCCTGTACCTATGGACATGTGAACCTATATTCATAGTTTGTCACATGTACAATTGTCTATCCACTATAGTCATTCGCCACTGTATATTTCTGTGGCACATGATTGTCCTCTGTATTACATGCAGGTATGCTGTGTACGTTGCACATACATCACAGTTGATGACAGTGTATCTGTGTCCCTAACACTGTGATACTGAGGACTACCACACATCCTTCACAGCATTACATGCATATGTCCATTCTATTCTTCTTTGGCCTATGGGGTGTTAAGGCAAACATTACTCAAGTCCCTGTTTGTGCATGCTTCATGTTGGTGTTTGA
The DNA here is from genome assembly GCF_019279795.1 of Protopterus annectens. Taxonomy (NCBI): domain Eukaryota; kingdom Metazoa; phylum Chordata; order Ceratodontiformes; family Protopteridae; genus Protopterus; species Protopterus annectens. Next base: position 295,288,559 of record NC_056734.1, on the reverse strand, counting down.
CCAGGCTCCGTTGCAGTCATGTGTTGGACAGTAGTGTGTCTGTGTGTTTGCCATGTGTTTTATTGCCAGTACATCTGTGGGAGGTGTAGTTGGCACATGTTCCTCTTTGCAGGGACACCCATCCTGGTGTTTGTGTCATGCATCTGCACTTGGCACGTGCCATATGTCCTGTACTATTCCCACAGTCGTGTATGCCTTCATGCACTACTACTGCGTGTTACTGGCTGTGTGTATGTGGTACACATGGACATTGTGATGTTTGTCTTGACCTATTCCAATGCTAGAACGTAAACATCTGTCAATTAAGTCTTTTAAATCAAACTGTAACACTCATTCGTATTTTCAACATGACACTCATTAACACAGGAAGCTGGGATTAATAACATTTTATTACTGTGCAGCAGGAGGCAAAGGAGTATGCAGTCAAAGTTTAGACATTTGTTCAACTCTATACATGTTACATCTGTATGAGCATTCTGTATACTATCATCTTTTGCAAACATTAATGATGTTGTCAGTCACAAGGCATTTACATTGCTAGAGTACAGAACATTGTATTCCTACAACAGTGCTCAGGTAATGCTTATTACATGTTTTCCCATGAGGATAGCCCAACCTTGCGAGCCACATATTCAGTTAGACTGTACTTTGGTAAGTTCTGCTCTGACACGGTTCCAACACTGTTCATATTCAGTCCTCACTCCATGTCCTACTAGGTTCCTGTGTCTCTCTGCTGAGCAGCTGTACTCTGTGTTACAGCTCACAAGCCTATCCTCCTCAGTAGAAGGATGACAGATATACCTGTATATACATGTATTATTCTGTAACCGAGCAGATGACTAATGCTGACTGACATACACCTGCTGCACTGGTTACTGCTAGGGTTAGGGTTCAATCACACTGCAGCTACACTACAAGCAATTACATGCATGAGAAGCTGTACTGCTATATTGTCAGGTAGAATAATATGCATTATACACTATTAGCTTCTAAAGTTGCACGTCATATTATGTTTAAATATGTATTTTGCTAACATTCTCCCTCCTTTGATTGCTTCTACTCTATCCAGAGACATATACAACATTATTTCATTCCCTGGCGTCTTCCTCTGTGGAACGTTTAACTAGGCAAGTAATTTGATGTACATTGCAAGTAGGATTGCATTTTCTATTGACAAATACCACTACAGGTCTTGATCCATAGTCTCGAGTACAGGTATGTTGCCAGAGTCCCTGACTAATACTTACATGCACAGTATCCCGCACTAGACACATGCTCCCAATATGAGCAGAACAACACAACTGGCAATCATGATATTCAGTATGACTGACCCCATCCACCCAATGGTTTGTGGAAATGGTTCGGCAGTGGGTTTGGGCCTGGTTCCGCCATGGATGACACCTGCTATATTACCTGTAGGTGGGCGTTGCTTTTGGTCTCTTCATGTGGTAGTTGGACACAGCGATCTTCTTCAGTAAGCGCACGCACCAATTCTCAGCGCCACGGTGCAGTCCACTATTACATTTTGTGACACAACAGTTCTCATTGCATCCAGTTCATCAGTCACATGTTCAGGAGCGGGAAGTCACATTCATCCTTCCTCCGACAGTTTTGATAACTTCCTCTGTTCCTGATTGATTTCACTACTCCAGAAGCTGGGGTGTTCCAGCCCAGGTTGTGACGCTGTCACTGAAGTCCATATGAATCGGTATTCCTTTATCTCTTGCAGAGGACTGACATGTCAGAACAGCTTCCATTTCACCCACTGGATTAGTAGGTTTCTCGACTGTGTTCCCAGTTCTTCGAGCTATATGTGTTATAGTTCGTTTCGCACCCACAGGCAATTGTACAGTATGTCATGTGACTGGAGCCAGCTAACCCAAATAACAACTGCCGGACCAATTCCCAGGTAACCATTGCTATGCTTATTTCCCACAAACAACATAACTATATTCTACTTTATTACTGATGCGGGTTACCTCTGCATGTAACAAATTCCTGTCTCTAACAGAGGACTGTTTATACAATTCAGGATGTTTCTGCACATCCTTCAACATTGTTCTCATGATGTTTCAATACAAATTAGGAATGGTGCTACAAGTAGTACTGTGATCTTTGGCTGTTATATGACATTCGTAAGACACAGTTATGTTACAAATACTCCCGCCAACTGAAACTGTACCATGTTTATGATAACATACAATTCCTTTTTGTGTAACAGGTAAGTACATTGCCACGTTGTCCTGTGATCTCACAGAACCTGTATCAAAGTGTAGATATTCACAAGTCTCAATCTATCCCCAAGGGGACAACATGCATCGGAAGTCCTCCATATGATGTAGGTATGGCAGTACAAACACAGCAATTTAAAGTGTTCCTAGTCTCTATATGCACACGCATCATGCCTAGGTATCTTTTGAAGTGTGGAAGACACTCTGTGGCCAGTTCATCACGTATCAGTATTTGTATCCGTGTAGTTATATGCAGGTAAGGTCCCGGAAATTGTAACGTAAACACAAACATGGTTAATAGGTGTGTAATCATTAGGACAGCAAACATAAATGTCTTTGGGGTTGCTTTGTATTGTTATACAGTCTTCGCCGGGTGATTCGGGCTCTTTGGTATATCAGCTACAAGATGTCAATCAGACTTGATATCCTTTACCAGTTTGAGAAATGTGAGGTGGACCCAGGACGACCTCTCTGCAAACTTTACTGTGGTAGGCGTTGCCAACAGTACCTGGTACAGACATTCGCACTGTCCACTTGGCAATAATGTTCTTTGGATAACAGTGACATACACACAGGATACTGGTGTCAGCTATGCTTCCGTCTTCGTTTGCTCTTATCTGTAACAGACTTTAACTGAGGAACAGTGTTACTAGTTAACAATCCTCTCATGTCACCTACTACTGAGTCATCGACCTCCGGCTCTGCAGGCATGACAGCTTTCCACTCTGGCACATGATATGCCATTCCACATACTACTTCGAAGTGGGTGCAGCACTTTACATTTGGAACTGTTGTCATGCTCAGCAATGCTAGAGGTAGACAGCTCATGTAACTCATCTGGATGTCACCCACCAAACTCCTCTACTTATTTCTCGGGATCCCATTCTGCGGCGGGAGCAGTCGTGCTGGGTGTGGGTTGTAACATGCAATTGACATTCTTGGTAATACGAAGTAATCCCCCAGGTAGCGTGATTGTCTGGTTAACTACATGTGTTCTATTGTCACTGTAGCTTCTTTACAGCATGCCAGATCTATAGATACTTAATTTTACTGGCACCTTTGCCACTGCTGCTGCATCCGGATTACTGGTTGGGAATGCTTCTACCCATTTTGATTATATATATGTGTAATCGCTAAACAGTATTTGTTCCCTTCACATTTATGCAGATGTATGTATTCCATACAAATAGTACGGAACGGTTAGGGTGGTGTAGGTAAACTCACTCCCTTCGGTTTAAATACTCCCTGTGCATGATATCTACGGCAAACATGACACGCTGCTCATGAGGTTTGTATGTGGTTCGTAATTCCATATGTTAGGGGTATTCTGTTAACCAAATGTACCATCCCCCCTGTTGAGACATGTCTCTACCCATGGCTCCACAAAGCCGCATATCTGAATATATTAGACGTTAATATTGGCTTTATCACTGTGGATATGTGCAGTCCGTGTTCAAGGATTGCTCCTCGTCATAACCACGTCGGCTTTTCTGCTTTCGTAGTTGCTGTTTGCATTGTTTGTACAGTTTCTACATCTAAACAGTCTGAGGTTTGTCATTCCTCATTCACACAGACACTTTCCAACTGTGACGCTGCTTGTTTTGCAGGTGCATGAGCTCATGCCTCAACTTTCCTACTGTTATCCTGTTGCTTTCTATGCCCTGCACATTTACAATTACCTACTTCAGTGGGTAACTGCATGTAGTCTAATGCATTCAGGTTCGTATGCATGACTAATCGGTTTACCGGTGGATGTTATCATTCCCCTATTCTTCCACTGCTGCTCATAAACATGCACTGCACAGACAACAGAATGACTATCGACATATGTCCACACATCATTTTTCCGCTACAGTACAAGCACGTGTTAAAGCTATCTATTCTGCTGCTTGAGCAGACACGTTATGCTGCAGGGTTTGGCCGTCTACAATGTCATTATCAATAACTACTGCATAAACTACTTCATTCGTTCCTGTAGGACTCTGTCTACATGATCCGCATACATTAACTGTCACCTCTGCATCATCTAAGGGTATATCAGTGTTATCATGTCTGTGTGTAGTTATTTAATCCATTTCGTATAGGCAACTGTGTGGTGTGCCATACACAGGTGTCAGACGTGACGTTGATAGGTTTCATGTTGTACAACGTTCAATCACCATGTGAGGTTGACTTAGTGGTATGGTCAGACATGACAAATGTCTAGCACGAGTCAGGAATTCTATCTTCTCTTGCAGCAGATTGATCGCAACTGCATGACACATTCTCACAGTGAGAGGGTGGTCTAGTAACATTACGGCCGGGCCTGTACTGCCATGGGTGCTACAACAACTGCCTGTACACAATGTGGCACTGACCATGCCACAGTGTCCAACTGCAATGAGTAGTCAGCTATTTAGCGTTGCTTACTTCCCTGCTGTTGCATCAAGACTGACGTCATATATCTCCGCTTACAATCTACGGTCTGACAACATGTGTTATGATTATTCACGAGACCTACTACAGCTGTTGAGGCTATCAATCGTTCTAGTCTGCATAACGCTGTTTCTGCTACTGTAATCCGCTGTACTATGTGTTGTGCTGCCATAGGTGTATTAAAGGTTAAGGCAAACAATACAGCGGATTCCACAGCATTGTTTGGTATCCAGATTTAACATGTGTTAGTCGGCCCAGACACTACATCATTCCCTTCTTGTTAGTTGGCTTGGGTGCTTATTATATTGCTACCTTCCTATCGTCATGTGATGTTCTACCCTACTTGGATACCAGATATGCCAGGTAATTGACCTGTATTCTCTGTAGTTGCAATTTATGCTTGCTTACTTTATGTCCCTGTTCTGCTGATTATCTCAATAATGCTATTGTATCTTCCATACATTGCTGCTGGGTAGGGGCCGCAAGCAGAATATCATCCAATTAAAGTGGAGCTTGACTGGCCCCGGGTGGAGTTGACACCGAATGTAGCTAGCCATCCCCTGTGAGAATATCGTTGTACTTTCACAGTAGCCCCGCGATAGCCGGGTATGGCTGTATCTGTCACCCTGACTGTACAAGCAAAGCAATACGGACTATGTGGATGTATAGGTATTGCAAAGTAAGCATAGCTTATATGTACCACGGTAAGATACTTCTGTGGCATGTTCATAGCATTGAATATAGTGTGTGGGTCTGGCACCAACGCTACCCTAAGTATTCTTACATGATTTACAGCTTATACATACTGTACCATCCGCCATTCCCTTTTGGTTTCCGATCAGGAGATACAGGGTATTGCATGGTGAATAGCGATTACTTTGTGGATGGGGAATTCCCTCTGACTTTGCAGATATCTTCTGGTGTCCACGGTCTATACGCCACGGGGTTGGGTCCTGGCCTTCCTGTCCTGCATGATGGTTCGGTACTTCAATTAATTGACAGATATCCTCACTCTGTTTTAGTACTGTGTTCTTACTCGGGTGTCCCTAGGTATGTTACGTGTTCGGGATATGGTTTCAATAGCTTCTATTACATTTGTTCGTTGTGCTACCTCTGTTGCCACAGGATAACGTGTGGGGACTAGCCTGCCCTCCCGCTTAATATCCTGCATGTGGTATCTGAGGTGGTAGGGTGTTGTGGGGGGGGGGGGATCGGTACTACTGTATTATGATCTTCTCTGTGTACGTATGATGCTTAGCCATTTGTAGTGTTCTATTCCCATCGTACACTACCTCAGTCCACCGATGTGCATGACGGATACCCAATTGTCGCTGTTTTGTCGCCTGCACATCTTAGGGCTGCCACCTTTTCCAATGCACAATGTGGGACATTAGTGTTCGGAACGTGTAATTTGCCTGGGAAATGCATACCCACGGCCAGTACATAGGACAGGTATTCACGTTTTGCCAGGAGAGCGACCAATTGTTGTAGCATTTCAGTTGCTTATTCTGTTTATTATTATATTTTGCTGTTCCACATACAAATTTACTGTTTTATGCTACCATTTTGATATATATCTGGGAAATGTTTGTCCTGAGATATCAGGACATTTGACATTTGTTCGGTTTATTTACAGGACACGGCTGGCCAGAGAGGGCATATCCCTCTCAGGGTGGAACAGGTGTATACCTTGGAACATATGCATCAAATTTTCAGGGATTACAATGTTTCAGTAACGATATTTTGCCTAATATACCATCAATGTCATATTTATTACCCCATTTTGCTGCGTAACCCACATTATGTGCTCTCTGCGATTGCATATTCTTCACGTCACCCGTCAAACGTGGATCACATGATCTGTTGCTTCAATAATCTCCCATATCCTCTACACGACTGCTACGTACCCTTCTGTCATAACACGTGTGTCTCCTTCCCTGTATCCACTGTAGTGTCTACAATCACTATTTACTCTGCTGTGTGTTCCCCTGACCTATGTTCAGATTTAACAGTATGTGGGTAGGTCTTCGACCCGATATCACTACTGTTAACAGAAACACAATGTAGTCTGGTCCCTGATCTACAATAGACACAAAAGGCAGACACTCCTTACCTGGGCCTCCTGTTTAAGGCTGCACGCTTTTCTTCTTGGGATCCAGTTTTCCGCTTTTCAGCCACAGATCAGACAGTAAACAGCCTCTTTACACACAACAATTCAGTCGGAGGTCTTTTCATTCAAGAAGAACCATTTATGCATATTCTCCAGCGCACATGTCTAACCAGCCATGCACTCTGACCTGTAGCTTACCAAGGGAATTCGGATTACAAGGATCACAATGTGAAATAAGTTGTTACAACCAGACTGTAGTTATCAGTAGGCTTTTCTAAGTGACAGCCGATAACACAGGAGGCTCGGGTTCGAACGTTTTAGTAGTGTACACAGGCAGGCTAAATAATATACAGTCCAAGTATGAGAGTTTTGTCTGACTCTATACAGTAAGCAGTTTCTTTATATAGTGTTTACAATCAGCTTTTGCCCACCTTACTGACGTGGTCGGTCACAGGGCATTTCCATCACTATGGTCCGCAATTGTCTATACATACGTGGGTGCTGGGGTCGTGCTTTTAAATTGTTTTCCCATGGGAATAACACAGCCTTGCAAGGCACCTTGTACATTACAGTATCCTTTTGTGATTGTAGCTGTTTCAAGGACCCTAGACTGTTACGATACAGTGGACAGTTAATTTCTTAATACGTTGCTTTGTCTCTCTGGTAAGGAGTTGTACTGCTATCTTCGATTGAGCTCACAAGGCCATCCTCCTCTGGGGAAGGAGTGCTGTTATGCATGTACATACATTTATTGTTCTGTAACCCAGCAAATAATTAATGATGACAGACATGAGCCTGCTGTACTGCTTACTGCCAGGTTCAGAATTCCATCACAGTACAGCTTAGCTTCACCAATTACATGCAGGCTTAGTTCTACTGCCATATTGTACGGTACAATTCAATACATTATATAGTATTTCGAGTGTAAACTGGAACTTCATATGTGTTTCTATATATTTTACGAACAACATCCATCCGCCATATGCATGTTGTTCCGTTCTTTACCTTGACCGTGTGTATTTGTCCGTCCAGCTACGCTAATCTCCACATGTGATGTCCCAGTTTCCCTTCTTTGCCTGTAGCACCCTGTTAGGACGTCCTGTGTGGTAGGCACCTGTTCCGCTATATGTGATCGACTTCACTGCAAAGATAATCATCGATGCGGTGGTCCAACGACCGACTTGTCCACATGTGTACAGTTATGTGCACCGTGTCGTATGCAAACCTAGATGGTTTGGACGGGTACATACTACATGCCGGATGTACACATTCTGCTGACACATTCACATGCAGCCATTTACATATCTGTACCTGCGGTGGGTTGGTGACATGTGGGTAATGATTTGCCCGTGGCATTGCCTAACACAAACATCTTACCACAGTTCAGGTATGCACATTGTGTGTGGTTGTATAGCTGCACACGGATGCTAGCAGGTTTGGGTGCAGGGGTATACATGGGTGTGACTGACATGTACAATGAGGCTATTGTGTAGTACATCCGAATGCATGGGTTCTGCTTCTGGATATTACACTTCATCATACACCATCCAGTGTATGCAACAGAGACGTTGCTGGGTCTGGGATATGTTGCTATGCACATGTTTGCCTGTGTTTGAGGTATCTTGCTTCCTTACTGTTGTTATGTCAGCACAGCTACCCGGCTATGTACTGTCACTACTGCTTGTGACCATTATGGTTGGCACCTTTTCCAATGCCCATAGTGGGGCATGTTATGTGGACACTTCGAATTTGCAGGACTACACATACCCAGGGCTAGTGCAGTTGACAGAACTTCACTTGTTTGCCATACTATGAGCTTATTCTGTAAGCGTTTGGGTTCCTTATTTATTTTCTTATGCCATGTCTGTGTTCCATATCGTAATGTATATGTTTTATGCTACTATTTACATGTATATTGCGAATTAATTTGGCAGGGGATCGGAGGTCATTTTCCATTTTACGATTGTTGCAGGGACACGACTGTCCAATCAGGGACTGTCCATGGCACATTGGGACAGCAGGTAACCCTGGTGACCATGCCCATGTCGCTACTGGGGTTTCCACCTTTTCCATTTTCCGATCTGGGATATTTCCGGGACTCACATCTGACTTTACAGGCCGACACATACAAACGGTCACTATATAGCATAGAAATTCACTTGTTTGCCTAAATAATATGCTTATTATTGTGGCAATTTCCTTGCTTATTCTGTTTATTGTGTCATTTAGGTATTTCTGTTACAGAAATAACCAATTCATGCTACCATTACATTAAATACGGGATATCATTGTGTCCTACAATCGTAGCACATCAGCCATTTCTAATAGCTTTCTTCGGGACACAACTGTCCATGGAGAGACTGCCCCAACCAAAGTGGGACAGGTGGTGACCTTACTCGCTGCTCCTATGTCGGTGCGGCGCGCTGACATGTGGCTGTACACCTTCTCTGAGTGTAAACACTGACAGTGCATTGCGGGACGAACGCGGTCTTATGCGTATCCTTTGCTCCTTGGACGGGTACACTTATGCCTTCGTGGCTTCTATTTGCTTCTCCGTTAATTTGGGACGGGGACTATGTTGCATACTGTACGTGCGTTTCATTGTGCACAGGACCTGGCTGCTGCCATTACTATTGTGGGCGGACCGTGGCTGTCAGCACATTAGGTTGCTCACCTCATGCCGGCTTAGACACGCCTCCAGACGCATCCTACCTGGGCTCGCTCACGTACACTACGCACGTGTCTGTGATTCCGGTGCACTCTCATTAATATGTATATGGCGCTACTGCGCCGGATATTCCATGCACCGCCGGCGCAGGCCTTACGCCGGCCTTGCGCCGAGCTTCATGAATCCCGGGAATGGAAAGTAAAACAGTTAACAGAAAAAAGAAAAAGAGAATAAAGAGTTTGTAAATGATACTTCTTTAAATGAGCTAGATAAAGTACTAGGACAAGTAAATATAGATTTGGCTGCAGGACCAGATGGAATAGGGTATGAAATATAAAAATTTAGGGTCATGAAAAAAAATATTTTTAAGGATTTTGAATTAATAGTCAAATGAAGGTTTTATGTGTAAATATATAGTAGAATATAATTTGCCACTGTAAGCAAAGGGAGTGGAAAGTAAAGAGATTTATTTTTAGGACGCACAAATCTACAACAGTTGTGATAAGTGCTTAGTATCAGTATTAGAGTAATGAATATACATATATTGGGAAGTTTGAGTAAAATATCTGCTGTTCAATTGTCAATACTGCTGTTGTAAGGTGGGAACACATCCCAGTGCTAAGTATGGAGGATGAGCACAGGAGAGGTTGGCAGTTGCCTATAAAATGAACTGCCATAGTGCTTTAGTCATGATAGCATGAAGTAAGTTTGATGGAGGTGGGAGGTACTGCCCTTTTATGGAGGCTTTGGGTGGTTGACATTGTTGCCTAAAATGTGTCTCCCTGTTGATTGTGGGGGTAACTGTTTTTCAAACTGTTGTCTCTGATGTGTAGATTGGGTGGGGCATTGTTTTTGAAAAACATGACAAAAGGGAATGCTGTTTCAAACTGCATCATTCTTTTGTTTGGTGATTTGGTGGGAAGGGCTTTTTAACATATGTCTCTGTTGTTGTTTGTAAGGCATGCTTTTCAGAATGTTTCTATTTTTTTGTGGCTGGGATGAAATTATTTTTAAAAGCATTTCTAGATGATGGTGGTTGAAGGTAGAAATTGCTTTCCAAACTGTGTTTCTCATTTGCTGGTGATGGGGGTAGGAGATTGCTTTGTGACAGTCTGTTGATGGTTGGGAAGGGGTTGGAACCCATATGGACTCCCATGACTTGTGTGTAATAAACCTGCAACATGCTCTGCTGGCCCAATGGAGATATGTTTCTTACTGGCATTTACATGTAGCACTGCACCTGCTGGCCATCATAGAAGTTGCTTAGGTAATGGGTTTGTTAAATTGCTTTGTATTTTTTCCTCTGACTACTGTTTCAAACTTGTTGTATATGCTGGCAAATCATTGGGGGGCTAAATTCACTGAATTATGAGTGATATTTGAGTTTCACACTTTATCATACCTCTTGACTAAGCAGGAACAAATTTTAACAGAATCAGAGACAAATCCAGAAGTAATCAGGGACTCCTAAAATATTAGTTCAGTTAGCTTGAGACACTGACAGAAAAGAGAATGTGAATTCATATACATTTTCTGAAGTAAAGTGTAAACCTCTGTTTATTGTCATTACTTATTATGTGTAATTCACTATCTTTGCTCCAAAAGTCACCAGTTTTAGGAGGGATTAAGGGAGAAAGAGCTAAGATTTGAGTCAAAATCAGCGGTGTGCTTGAGGTGACAAGTGTGGACTCCATATCTTCCAGAAAATGCATAATTATCATAAATCCTGTCATTATAGCAACTTTTTAATTTTATAAGAGCAATATTTAAAATCTGTCTCTATTTCTGAAGCTTTGTTTCCCCATTTTGTTAGGCTTTATCTGGATTTCTTGAGTTAAGAAGTTAAGAGGTATGCATACCTCTTAATTTTAAATTTGTTGCATCCACTGCTCAATTTTTCTCTATCTCACTTTCATACACACACACATAATTCTCCTTTCATGCACACAAGCACCCATACACTCATACACACACACACACACACACACACACACACACACACACACACACATGCACACACACACGCACATGTACGCACACACACACACACACACACACACACACACACACACACACACACACACACAGACACACACAGAAACATAAACAGACTCATACACACAAGCACACACAAACATATATACATGTGCATAATTCTATTTTTTTTTACTATCCATTTGTTTTAATTTTACACTCACTAAACAGCAAAAGCTCTGCTTAGTGAGTATAAAATAATAGCTCAATCAGTCTCAGTCACATTCATGCACACATGCTCTCACATACACATACGTAAACACAGACACACTTTCTTCTTTCTTTCTTTTTTCTTTTTCTTTTGGTTTATTTTAATTTTACACTTGCTAAACAGCAAAAGTGCTGCTTAGTGAAAGTAAAGTAATGGCGGCTATTATCTCCATTAAAGTCTGAGCTCCATGGTAGCTTAATATGCTGCTGTGAAGTGATGGACTCATTTTTCATTAGGCATTACAGCTACATTAACACCCTGATGGAGAACATTCATTCTCCAGTCAGAGTGGTGATGTACAGGATGTTCATTCTCTTATGACCTCTAGGTGACCTGTGCTTATTTGTTGGTCAGAGTTTTACATTCTTTGCTATCTGTGGACAATGGGCTGGAGTACTATCATGTGGATGTGGCATTTACCATAGGCCGACAATGTAACTTATGTCTCTCCTAACATTTACAAATCAAAATTACTTAAAAAGAAATTAAAGAAAGAAAAAGAAACGAGAAGTTCTCCAAGGCAGAAATGGACATCTTGCTGCCTGCCCTACATGAAGACTGATGGCAGATCTTCCTAACTGCCAAGAGTGTTCAGGACCTCCACAGACCTGTATGGCAGGAAGTGGTTGTGCAATTAAATGCTTTCAGGGGCTGTAACAGATTAAAAATCAAGTAAGCCCAACTTGATCTAGCATGTCCACTCCAAGGCATTCAACCTTAAAAGAGAATTGATGGCCCCTCTATGCAATCATCTTTTGCAGACACTAATAAACGTCTGCTATCTCTGTCTAGGATGTTAGACAACTCCAACATACTCTCTGGTGGACTTGACATTGATACTGGGCTTCACCTAATATACCAATGGTCAGTGTGTGTGATACCTAAGTGAGTCTTCCTCTTCTTCTTTTGGCTGCTCCCGTTAGGGGTCGCCACAGCAGATCATCTGTTTCCATTTCTTCTTGTCCTCTGCATATTGCTCTGTCACACCATCCACCTGCATGTCCTCTCTCACCACATCCATAAACCTTATCTTAGGCCTTCCTCTTTTCTTGTTACCTGGCAGCTTCATATACTCTGCATCCCTCCTCAGCACATGTCCATACCAATGTAATCTTGCCTCTCTCACTTTGTCTCCAAACCTTTCAACCTGTCTGACCCTCTAATATACTTATTCCTAATCCTGTCCACCCTCGTCACACCCAGTGCAACTCTTAACATCTTTAACTCTGCCACATCCATCTCTGACTCCTGCCTTTTTGTCAATGCTACTGTTTCCAACCCATATAACATAGCTGGTCTTACTACCCTCTTGTAGACCTTCCCTTTCACTCTTACTGGTAGTCGTCTGTCACAAATCATTCCTGACACTCTTCTCCACCCACTCCATCCTGCCTGTACTCTCTTCTTCACCTCTCTTCCACACTCACCATTACTCTGAACTGTTGATCCCAAGTACTTAAACTCATTCACCTTCGCCATCTCAGCTCCCTGCATCCTCACCATTCCTGTATCCTCCCTCCCATTCACACACATATATTCTGTCTTAGTCCTGCTGACCTTCATTCCTCTTCTCTCTAGAGCATATCTCCACCTCTCCAGGGTCTCCTCCACCTGTTACCTACTCTCACTACAGATCACAATGTCATCTGCAAACATCGTTGTCCACGGAGACTCCTGTCTGATCTCGTCTGTCAACCTGTCCTAAGTGAGTATACCCTTATAATGTATATAATGTAGTGCAACATTCCAGAGACAGAACCAGATGAGCAGACAATATGGGATTATTGCTCCCAAAGACACTTCAAACCTTCAGCTGCTATATATGTCTGCACACCATATTTAGGCTGATTTGCAGCTGTAAATTCACTGGAAGCTGAAATGTCACATAGAAATACAATAGTGTATCAATACTACTGTCTGCTTTTGATAATGATTTTTTTGTATGTTTCTCTACAATGGATGTTGGCATGATAGGTATGTATGAAATATCTGAATCTGTTGATCGTGATAGCTGCCACAACATAACATGGTCTGTAACCATGATTTCACTATCAGCCAGGGTACAGTGAAAGGAATATTACTTGTCATTCCCAAAACACATATCAGATACCTGTGAAACCCACCCCTCAGTTACAGGGTATGTTGCAGGACAGGATCTGATTGACACAGCAGACCAGAATACACCCTTTTTCCCTGCACCTCAGACAGTAGTGGATGCTAGCAGCTCCCATGAGGGACAGAGGTAGGGGATAGAGTCACAGTGGATGGCAAGGCCTTGATTCCTGATCCTGACCTGAGCTGTATGCCTCCAAGGCCACTACACAACAGATGTGCAGGGCAGTCATACAGGCACAGGCTAATGCTACCACAGCCATTTAAGAAATGCAGGCTTTGTGATGACATCAGATAGGGCTCTGACCATTTATGTAGCATTTCACACAGACACTGTGAGCATTCTTTATCCCTTAGGTGGCTGTACACTGCTGCATACCATGGGCCTCACTGTCTTTTGGCTGAGCCTCTTTTATCCTCAGTGGGGAAGGCCACTGTGGGAAGGTTAGGAAACAATCAGTGTTCCATAGACCCACAACTTCCACTCCTCTACCTGTGTAAAGGGAGCAGCATCCCTCCAAGAATGCTTGAATAGATAGGGTGTACATGCAGAATCTATCTGTGGCAATGGCCAGCATTTACCCTCATGGAGTACTCCATTCTGTCTGTCAGCTGCAGATCATGTCAGTGCTGTTTCACTGAAGGGCTGCCGCATATGGACTGGAATGTGTAGGAGTATTGCATACACCTCTTGAGGATGACCTGGTCATGCCACAGAGAAAATGCAGCAACCTCTGCAGGAGCAGTGTCCACACACATGCAGTCTCAACACCCATGACCCACGTCTGTCCAAGTATCCCACTCTGGAGACACCACACCCTCCATTGTACAGTCTTACAAGCTTACCGCATTTGCCAGGCCATCACACACAAACACACATACCATTAGCCAGTTCCCCCATAAGCACATAGTACTCATGGCAAACCTCTGTCACTGTGGCCTTCCCCACCTGTGCATATTGTTTCAACTGTTCCTTTGTCCATTCCTGGACTTTCATAGGTTTTTGTTGAAATGACTTTTCAGTCTAACAACATTTCAGTCATTTTTTTTCAGCTATGGATTTTGGTCAAATGGATCTTCAATGAAACATACTACATCTGCCTATTCAACTTGGAGATATTTTTTTTCTCGAAAGGAGCCAGTTGATCTTTTAATCATAGGTTCATAAGTTGGTACTAGGCTATCTGCCCGAAGACATTTATAAGCCTAGCCAGAATGTGTTGGCTTTTGCCGCCCCCTTAGATTAGTTCCCTGTGCCTCTGTCCAGCAGAGTCACTGAATTGATCCCCGAGGTAAACTTTCTGTTTCCCATCTATTCGTCAAGGTTTCCTTTGAAGAGTGTTAGTGAGGAGCTCTGTCTAATGTAGATTAGGATCTTGTTCCAAAGCATGGGAAGTCTCTGGGACAGGAATCTATCCCTCCAGCACGTCCTATTTATTGTCGTGATGAGGTTTAGATCCCTAGAGCGTGTGGCTCGAGGGGATAAGGTTTTCTTTAGGTGGAGCATGTCCATCAATTCTGGGTTGAACATGGCCTTGTATGTCAGGCAGAGATCACCTATGAGTAGGCGGTATGCAACCGAGTACAACTGGAGTTTCTTCAGTCGAGCTGCATACGGCATCTGTTTGAGGCCAGTGATCCTCTTGGTGAGGTACTTCTGTGGTCTTTCCAGCTGTTGCAGGTGTCTTGTAAGGTACATCCCAAATGGGGCATTGTACTCTATGATGGGCCTGATGAGTGATGAGTAGAGGGGCACAATGACCTCTTTTGATCTGGATGCGAACCCTTTTGTGATTAGGTGGGCCACGTAGAAGGATTTTCTAACCACTTTGGCAATGTGATTATCAAAGGTGAGATTGCTCTCTACTTGGGTCCCCAGATCCTTTATCATGTCTTCCGTATTTAGGGGACTACAACCTATGTCGTAGTTTGTGAGTACTTTGTTTTTTCCAAAGGGGATGACTATGCACTTTTTGGCATTTAGCTTGAGGCCATGATTTTGACACCAGGTATCCGTCTCAGTGAGACCCTTTTGAAGGATGTCTGTGTCAGCTGGAGAGGCAATTATAGCCCCTAGTTTGCAGTCATCTGTGAACCTGGGCAGCCATAGTCATCCTGTGTTTGCCTGTACCTCTGATATATGCTGAACAGGAGGGGTCCTAGGACTGAGCCCTGGGGAACGCCACTTGTAACCAGTTTAGAGTCGGACTTAGTTCCTGCAACTCTCACCATGTGGGTTCTGTCCGTGAGCCAGTTGGCAACCCATCTTGTGATGTAGGGGGTTATGTTCAGGCTGGTGAGCTTGTCTATAATACCAGAATGGGGAATGGTGTTGAAGGCCTTAGCGAGGTCTAGGTAGGCTGTGTGTACCACCTTTCCCTCATCTATAGCCTTGGTAACTGTCTCAAAGCAGTCCACCAGGTTTAGGAGGCATGATCTGCCCTTAACAAAGCCAAACTGGGTAGGGTCCAGTGTTTGGATGTTCTCAATGTCTCTGTTAATGAGTTCCATGATGATGTGCTCCATAGCCTTGCAGACCAAGCTAGTCAGGCTTATAGGGTGATAGTTCCCGGGGTCTGTTGTGGCTCCACCTTTGTGGAGTGGAATAACCATTGCTGTGCACCACTCTATGGGTATGTAGCCTGTGGAGAAGCTGAGTTTGAACAGTGTGTTTAGGTGAGGGGTTAGTTCTTCTTTGAGCTTGTGTAGGATGCAGCCTGGGACACCATCCGGTCTCACTGATGCTG
The DNA here is from genome assembly GCF_019279795.1 of Protopterus annectens. Lineage (NCBI taxonomy): Eukaryota > Metazoa > Chordata > Ceratodontiformes > Protopteridae > Protopterus > Protopterus annectens. Next base: position 295,272,031 of record NC_056734.1, on the reverse strand, counting down.
TGTTTTTGGCTTTGGAGAGGGCTGTTTTAACCTGAGTGTCTGTGATTTCAGGGACTGTACATTCTTCTGGTATGGTTATGGGCCCTTTTGGTGGTGAGAGTGGGGTGAAGTTTGCACTGAACCTGTCTGCCAGGATGTTGGCGATATTGGTCGGTTCAGTGTATTTTGTGCCATTCTGCACTAACTCTGAGCAGATCTGAGCATTGCCACTTAGATTCTTGTCATAGCTTAGAATGCCTTGTGGTTACCTTTGGAGTCCTTGGCAATTTTTCTTTCAAAGCTCGCCTTGGATGATTTTATGAGGGATCGTAGTTTCTTGCTGATACTGAGGGATGTCTTCCCTTCTTGGGATTTTACTCTTTTCTGTACTAGTTTCCTCCTTCTATTGTATAGCTTGTTTAAGGCAGGCGTCCACCAGACTGGTTTCCTTTTCTTGGAGGAGTGAGTCTTGGTTTGCTTAGGATAACACGATCCATGCATTCTTGTAGCTGCCTGTAGAATGCATTAGTAAAGGATTTTGCAGCTTGGACAGTGTTATCCTTCAGCATGGGGGCTTTGAAACTTTCCACCTCGGTCTTAAGTAACGTGAAGTTTGCTTTTGAAAAGTTTTTCATGGTGGTTTTCTTGTCCGGGGGTGGGGGAGGAATATGGATATCCAAGCTGATTTGTTTATGGTCAGATCTAACCAGCGAGGGGTTAACCTCTGGTGTGGAACACCTGTCACCCATGTTGGTGATAACCAGGTCCAATATGTTGTCACCTCTGGTGAGAGTGTTGACCAGTTGAACCAGGGCATTTGAGTTTATAGATTCTAGGAAAAGTTGGGCAAGGGAGTTAGTACTTGAGTAGTTCTCCCAGTTCACATTTGGGTAATTGAAATCACCCAATATTAGGGTGTTTGGTAGGACCTTTATGTTTCCCAATGTTTCCAGAAATGCAGAATGGGGGTCCTGGGACATGGTGGGTGATCTGTAGCAAGCTACAATTTGAATTACAGTTTTGCCCATTGTTAGTTGCACATGGATGATCTCTGAAGCATTGTGCTGTGCCACTAACCTGGAGGTGTGGGTATCCTTGATGAATATGGATATGCCCCCGCCTTTTGTATTTCATTTTGGGTTCTGTGGCCGAAATGTATGGTATGAGTTGTAGCCTGGTTGTGCTGGGGTGCTGTCTGGAGCCTTAAACCAGGTTTCTGTTACTGCACAAATATTGATTTTCTCCATACTGAGGAGTGCTTCGAGTGCGTACATTTTGAGGTTTAGACTTCTGGCATTACCCTCAGTTTTTTGTTACTTGTGCTATTTATGGTGGTGGTTTGTCTTTTGAGCCTTGCCTACAAATTGCACTATGGGAGTGGCAAGAGCCTTGGCCAGTATTCGAAAGATTAAGGGTGAGAGGTGCAAGCCATCTCTAGCAAAGCAGCATGGCTTGTCGAGCATGTCATCCCAGGCAGACAGACACTGGCTCCCCTTTTAATGACACCAGAAACTTAGCCAATTGTTGAAATCGAGAATTTTTTCTTTATACCGTGGTATCATTCTTTGTGATGGCAGGATGCTACTCAGGGTCAGGGTCATACCGGCCTGGGCTACTGATCAGAGAGTTCTTCCATGTCTCTCTTCATGTAGTTCAGGGAGGTACGGCTCAGGTCATTCACACCAATATGAACAATGACAGAATCATATTTGTTCTTGTTCCTGAGTTACCTGAGTGTTTGTGTTATGTGGCGGTTCCTGGCACCCGACAGGCAGCTAACAGTAACCTTCTCTTTATTCAGCTTAGTGAGTGGGACGTCAGTGTGACTGACTATAGAGTCACCTATTACTAGTATGTTGGGTATGTTATTTTGCCTTAAGGGCTGTGATTGCATGGCACACTGGTTTTGTGAAGTATGTGTTTCATGGTTTGTGTTGGGGAGTGGAGGCTGCTTGGATGTTTGCTTTGAAGGTCTCTGTTGGTTTTGAGATTTTTATTTAGAGCCTCCGTGTATGTTTTCATGTATTTATGTGTTTTTTTTGCCGGTGCTGGTTTAATGGGTCTGTGTGAGACTGGTGGTGTGATGCAAGAATTTCCCTTCTCCTCTTGACAGTCTAATCCAGTCTTGTGTTGAGAGAGCTTAGCCTCTAGTTTGGCTGTATAACTGCATCTACGCATGTATTAGTGTTTGGTGGTAGGCGGAAGTATACTGGTTGGTGGTAGGAGGAAGTCTGTGTACATGAGGCAGTCGTAACATTAGGGCTTTTAATTTTTCTAATGTCTATTCATTTTACAATTTTTACTATGTGCATATGTCTTCCAAGTTTGTTGATGACTTATTTCCCTACTATATTGCCTTATAAATTCATGATCCAACCACATGGGTTTGTTTGCTTCTCTTCTCTGTATTTTTTTTTCCTTAGCGAAAATGTTTGTTATTCTGTTATGACATTTATTCATAATAAATCAGAATATTCCTGTACATTTTTTACTGTGATATTTAAAAAAATCGTCCCCGAAAAATCTTTCCATTTTATTGTTCGTGAACATAGATTATCTAAACATAAACACATAATGAAAATCATAGCTTAACATAATACTTTTTTTCCCTTTGTCTCTGCAACTAGACAGAGAGTTACTTGCCTAGGTTTGGCTCAGGGTTCTACTAATGTATTGCTTTGAACATTGTGGACATGATAGTTTCTTTGATATGATCTGAGGTTTTTGACTACACCAATAAGGAGAGGAATGCAGAAGGTCAGATGATTGTGGATTTTGCGAAAAGGATGGACATGGCTGTGGTGAATACGTATTTTAAGAAGAGGGTGGAGCATAGGGTGACGTACAAGAGTGGAGGAAGATGCTCACAAGTTGATTATATACTATGTAGGAGGGCCAGTCTTAAGGAGATTGGAGACTGTAAAGTGGTGGCAGGGGAAAGTGTAGTTAAGCAGCATAGATTGGTGGTATGTAGAATGACGTTGGTGATCAAGAAGAGGAGGAGGAATGTGAAAGCTGTGCCAAGGATTAAATGGTGGAAGTTAAAAAAGGGTGATTGTGAAGTGGAGTTTAGGGAAGAACCTTAAGACAGGCAATGGGAGGCAGTGGTGAGTTACAAGATAGCTGGGTAACTACAGCAGAACTAGTAAGGGTGACTGCTAGAAAGGTGCTTGGTGTGACATCTGGACAGAGGAAGGAGGACAAGGAGACCTGGTGGTGGAATGCGGAAGTACAGGAGAGTATACAGAGGAAGAGGCTGGCGAAGAAGAAGTGGGATTGTCAAAGAGATGAAGAAAGTAGACATGAGTATAAGGAGATGAGGCGCATGGCAAAGAGAGAGGTGGCAAAGCTAAGGATAGGGCATATGGAGAGTTGTACGAGAGATTGGACACTAAAGAGGGAGAAAAGGACCTGTACCGATTAGCTAGACAGAGGGACAGAGCTGGGAAAGATGTGCAGCATGTAAGGGTGATAAAGGATAGTGAGGGAAAGGTACTCACAAGAGAGGAGAGTGTGTTGAGTAGATGGAAAGAGTATTTTGAGAGGCTGATGAATGAAGAGAATGAGAGGGAGAGAAGGTTGGATGATGTGGGGATAGTGAATCAGGAAGTGAAACAGATTAGCAAGGAGGAAGTAAGGGCAGCTATGAAGAGGATGAAGAATGGAAAGGCTGTTGGCCCAGATGACATGCCAATGGAAGCATGGAGGTGCTTAGGAGAAATGGCAGTGGAATTTCTAACTAGATTGTTTAATGAAATTTTGGAAAGTCAGAGGATGCCTGAGGAGTGGAGAAAAAGTGTTTTGGTACCTATCTTTAAGAATAAGGGTGATGTGCAGAGCTGCAGTAACTACAGAGGGATAAAACTGATTAGTCACAGCTTGAAGTTATGGGAAAGAGTAGTGGAAGCAAGGTTAAGAAGGGAGGTGATGATTAGTGATCAGCAGTATGGTTTCATGCCAGGAAAGAGCACTACAGATGCAATGTTTGCTCTGAGACTGTTGATGGAGAAATACAGAGAAGGTCAGAAGGAGTTGCATTGTGTCTTTGTAGACTTGGAGAAAGCATATGACAGGGTGCCTAGAGAAGAGTTGTGGTATTGCATGAGGAAGTCGGGAGTGGCAGAGAAGTACGTAAGAGTGGTACAGGATATGTACGAGGGTAGTGTGACAGTGGTGCGGACTGCAGTGGGAGTGACAGATCCGTTTAAGGTGGAGGTGGGATTACATCAAGGATCAGCTCTGAGTCCTTTCTTATTTGCAGTGGTGATGGACAGGTTGACAGATGAGATCAGACAGGAGGCCCGTGGACTATGATGTTTGCAGATGACATTGTGATCTGTAGTGAGAGTAGGAATCAGGTTGAGGAGACTCTGGAGAGGTGGAGATATGCTCTAGAGAGCAGAGGAATGAGGGTCAGCAGGGCTAAGACAGAATATATGTGTGTAAATGAGAGGGAGGGTAGAGGAATGGTGAGGATGCAGGGAGTAGAGTTGGTAAAGGTGGACGAGTTTAAGTACTTGGGATCAACAGTTCAGAGTAATGGTGAATGTGGAAGAGAGGTGAAGAAGAGAGTACAGGCAGGGTGGAATGGGTGGAGAAGAGTGTCAGGAGTGATTTGTGACAGACGGGTATCCGTAAGAGTGAAAGGAAGGTCTACAAGAGTGTAGTGAGACCAGCTATGTTATATGGGTTGGAGACAGTGGCATTGACAAAAGGCAGGAGTCAGAGCTGGATGTGGCAGAGTTAAAGATGTTAAGATTTGCAATCGGTGTGACTAGGATGGATAGGATTAGGAATCGGTATATTAGAGGGTCAGCTCATGTTGGACAGTTTGGAGACAAAGCAAGAGAGACGAGATTGCGTTGGTTTGGACATGTGCTGAGGAGGGATGATGGGTATATTGGGAAAAAGATGCTAAGGATGGAGCTGCCAGGTAAGAGGAATAGAGTAAGGCCTAAGATAAGGTTTATGGACGTGGTGAGAGAGGACATGCAGGCGGTTGGTGTGACAGAGCAAGATGCAGAGGATAGGAAGAAATGGAAAGAGATGATCCGCTGTGGCGACCCCTAACGGGAAAAGCCGAAAGAGAATGATGATGAACAAAACTTCCCTATTCAAGGCAAGAAAATTTGACAAAAATCAAATGTTTTTAGGTTTTCTAGACTATTTCCCTTTTCTTTATTTGATAAAACATTTGCTTCACCTTCTTCCCTTAAAAATTACATGAGCTAGACTCCTCTGGGTGTGTTTATTGTCCAGGTTGTAATATTCTTGATATTTGTGTGTTTCATCTGTCTGTTTTGATAATGTGTGAGGATATAATTCCTACAGTCCTATCTAAATGAATTTTTTTTTTGTGTCTTTCTGAAAGGCCTTTAGCAACAATCTCTGCTAAATGTTTTTCTACCTAATGAATGATGACAAGTTGATCCTCAAAATGTAGCTGTAGGCAGTCAAGCTGCATTCACTGTAGAGAAATAGTTTGATGAAAATTATGTCACTCTAGCAACTGAGGTTGTTCCATATCTGAGAAATGATAAGTCCTCTAAAACATTTAAACATATTTTACTTTTTCCCTGAGATATAGTGATTGCACACTCAATAAAATACCTAGAGTGTTGAGCCTTTGCACTTTGCTGCAACGAACATCAGAGAAACAAAAGTGAGAAAACAAATGAAGGGAGCATGCTAAATCAGATAGGATATGAGCATTCATGACCGAAAAAGATAAAGGAAAACCACTGTGGTCATAAAATAATGAGTATGCAAGTTAAATTTAGCCCTGGAATGCTACCAGCTGTTTAAAACTCAGACTTAAATAGATATTTAGACAGAGGCTTTCAGCATGCTGCACTGTCTCCATGCTAAAAAGTCATTTCTAATATAGAAGCGTGATTCCTTACTTACTCAGCTACAGTATGTCAACCTGTACAGACCGTAAGTAAACTCTCTGCCATGTACCCCTACAAACATAAATAAAATGAGAATGAAGCATCAGAAACCTGCTATTCAAACTAATGGAAAGGCCATCCAAACAGTAAAATGGTGTATCTCAAATATTCTTTCATTAACATTTCAGGCTGCTGACGTTTTGCAAATTTACTTCTTGGTCTGCTGGACATGATTGCCCTTAATGGGCATATCAAGAAGAAGGCCATAGTCCTGTCTTGTATTGGTAGCAATCTCAGGTCACTACTTTTAAACATTGGTTATATCTGGGTAGACTTTTATAATCAAAGTTCTTAGCATCACAGAAATTTCTACCATAATCACATACTCCTCGTCATACTATATCCACCTTCCCTTCAATGGTTTTCCAGTACCCCCAGAAACAGTACTGCCAACATCCCCTATATGTCACCTTGTCCCTACTATTTCATTGAAAGAATAGATCATCGAACAACATTTTGAATGGTATTTTATTAAATGTGCCACTTTTCTAACTGTTCTGAGTGAGATTACATTACGGTAGGGATCAGGAAATTTGGGTGATAAATTGCATTTCCGATGAAATGTCATTCAATGATCTCATGTTTTGATTTAATATAAACCCATATCACCAAACCTTTATAACAGCTCCTACATAGATTTCTTTAAATGGTCATTTCTTGTAACCTTATCTATCTATGCCAAAGCTCACCCTGAGAACCAAAATAAAACATAACCAATATTTCCTTATGTCTTCTACCCTGGAAAAATACAAACTGTGTTGTGATATTCACCCTAACCCTGGGCCTAGAATACTTGTGCTTCAGTGTTCTCCATTCTTGCATCTATATTCTCAGACTACAGCTCGGCATATTAACATCAGAAGCATCAGTAACAAAGCATCTGACCTTCATGCATGCTTAAATACCCATGCTTCACACATCCTAGCTAGCTCTGAAACTTGGCTGAATCCAGCATCAAAGATGAGGAAATCACCCCACCAGGTAACAGTATACATATATATATATATATATATATATATATATATATATATATATATATATATATATACTTGACATAAAGGCAAATATATGTATATATATATATATATATATATATATATATATATATATATATGTATATATATATATATATATATATATCCTATCTGGTGATAACAGAAACACATTAGAAACTTTCCTGTGCTGAACTACATCAAATATTCACTGTGAAACAATAATCTAGGATATCATAAACATAGATTGGGTCCACTTCACTTCTATCTGTCCCTCAATGTCAGTAAACGTATATGGTTATTCACAACGCATTCATACTAAAACCATGCTGAATAAGTCACATAGAAATAATCAACACTAGACTGCTTTCTAACAAGTTAACCATACTTACTTCTATACACTGGAGTATTCCCAAGACCATTCTCCTAAATGATGCAGTCCACCTAGTTAATACTACCTTCCTTAATGTCATAATCAAGCTGGAACCAATATGCAGAAAGAAGGTCAAACAAAACATTGCTCTTTGGCTATCTGCACAACCAAAAAATTAACACAGGATTGGGATAAGGCATGAAAACACAGCAAGTTAACAAAAGGCAATAAAATCTCCAAAACATCAGGCACCCTCTAGAAGCTTTTCCCATTTTCACTAACCTCCATTCCACTCTGACAAGTAGACTAGAGCAATGCTATAATAGAGTAGCCATATTTGCTCCCAACAAGCCTTACTCCACAAATCACAGTATTGCCCTCATGCACTTGAACTGGCTTCAGCTATCTCACCTCCTTACATACTCTCAAGTTTAATTTGCATGCAGCCTAGTCTTTCACCCTGAAAAATGCCCTGCCCTAAGTGGTATACTACAACTCCATCCTTGAATACAGTTCTTTGCTCTGCTGACAAGCATATCCTCTCAGATCATAAGGATTTCAATAAGTCATAACATGCTCCTTACTCCAACTGTATCTCAAAATCCTGCAATTCAGTTTCCTCTTAAAGCAGAATCCTCAACAGCACACATATTTTCAAAGATAATTAACACTTTCTGTTTGACTTCTAGCTATGGCCCTGCTATTTGCCAGGCTCAACCATTCCTAAACTACCTCTGTTATGTACACATACGTATCAGTGACTGTCTCTTTTCTCTTCTCCCTTATTTTCTTCTCTTCTCTTCTCATGACAAAACGCATATAATTATATCTGATCTAATGCACTATACCCAGTGCTGGCTATGTTGCTACAATAGTAAAAATATAAGCAACGATACTACGAAATACGGCTCCAAGCAGCATGAATTACAAATAACCTTTTATTGACTGGTAAGCACTTTTGCCACAAACTGTGGCTTCATCAGATCATAAACACAGATTTAAAGAATGAAACATCTGTATATACATACAAATCACGCTCATCATTTTCAAATCCACATGCAGTAAACCATTTCCTTAGCCGTACGTACTCACGTCCTGATTTGAGTAATGCTTTTACTGTAAAATATGTAGGTTGTAATATGTTTTTTATAGGAGTGTGTCTTTAAATTTTGAGGGGAGCAGGTGCTGACGTCATTCACAGGGCGTGAGTACGTATGGCTAAGGGAATGGTTTACTGCATGTGGATTTGAAAATGTTAAGCGTTATTTGAAAGTATATCAAGATGTTTAATTCTTTAAATCTGTGTTTATGGTCTGATGAAGCCACAGTTTGTGGTGAAAGCGCTTACCAGTCAATAAAAGGTTATTTATAATTGATGCTGCTTGGAGCCATATTTCATAGTGTCATTGCTTATCTTTTTACTATTTTTGGTTATTTGCTTACTGCAACAATACACGTTCACCAGCTGGTTGTTTCTTAGTATATTATGTTGCTACAATAAATACTTGTTTATTTCATAATTATCTACTTTAGTTAACCTCACTTTGTATGTAATGCTGCTAATGTTACCTGAGAATTCTGTATGTTATATAGTACTGCCATAAATAGTTTAGTGAAACTTTTTATACAGTACTGCTAAATGTTATCTGAGTATTCTGTATGTTGTATATGTGCTACTGTTATAATTTCTTGTACAGCTTTTCTCCTTAGGCTTCCACTGAAAAAGGAATTGCTTTCTAAGTCATACTTTCCTAGTAAACAAATATAAATAAATAATGTACAGACAACTGCCAACTTCAACTAACAGAAGGTAAGCAAACATATAAAACAATATTGTATCACAGCATCTTGTAAAATCCCTCATTATATACAAATATATTAACAGTACTATATGAAAAATGATACAAGCAAGCATGCTCCACCCCTTGTACTTCAGCTGTTATCTAGAAAATCCTGATTTTTTTTTTTTAAGGATGAGTTTATCAACCACAACTAATTAGCAGCTATAAAGTAAATCTTTTATTTGTATGCTGTAGTCTCAAACTCAAATAATCTTTATTGCCCACTTTTTTGGTTTGGTAGTCAGCTATAATAAACTAAATGCAAAGATCCTTGACTTCCATTAATCAGAATCTAAGGGTAATCTGTCACCAACATGTATAAAGAGAAATTAGTTCCTCCATTGTTCCCTAATTAACAACAGTCACAACAGAAATCCTAGAAGAAAGGCATTGTTCCTGAGACAGAAAAAAAAGTGACATAATTACCCAAAGGGTTAACCTCTAGGAAAGAGTAAGTTATTCAACAAGTTATATTAAGGTACTTAGTACAGATATAGAAGAATGTGATGTGTGTGTGTGTGTGTGTGTGTGTGTATGCATATATATATATATATATATATATATATATATATAGATATATATATATATATATATATATATATATATATATGCACACACACACATATGTATGTATGTATAGATATATATATATATATGCTTATTCAATAAATCATTGTAAATAATAAACAGCCCAGAAATCAGCGATCAGTGCTGGGTGTGTTACCATAATTCAATTGCTAAATTGACTGATGATATTTTCTGACGTTGAAACAATTGCCATTGAGGAACTGCAGTCTGCTAAGAATAATCCAGTATGTTTGCTGGCTATATCGCCCATTGGTGCTGAGGCACTTTTGAAGAAGAAAGATGAGACGTATGTCTACTAGGATGATTTGAAAACTATTCATTCCAACCATCTCTCACAAGTACTGCATGGAAAAATATGTTCTCAGGACCTTCCAATAAAAGATGGAATTTTCCAGTAACCAGTACTCAGTCTCCTGCTTCCATTGTTAACCATTAAAATTCATACATAAACTGGATCAGTGCTCTCATTCAGTGTGCAGGTGATCCTATCTTTTCCTGACGTGGTTTCCCATTCACTCTTGCAAATCAAGCTTATGATACCTTTTTTGTATATGTTCAGTTCACACCCATACCTCCTTATGGCATCCAGAATTTTTGGGGGTCTGGCTACTTTAACTAAGTGACTTGCCAGCTAATAATAAGCAGTACTAGAAAGGGCAAAGAGTTGTTAACAAAATGACAATAAGATTGTCAGTCTAAGATATCTGGCACTGGAGAAACTAATCTTTGTTTTCCCCTTATTATTCATATTTTCTAATTTATATTCATATCTAATAACTGAGAGACCTACACTTTATTGAAGTATATGGTGTGAAAAAAACACATGTTGAGTGTTTCCATCTCAAACTCACCAAGAAAATGGAGCTGTGGTCAGCAGCACAGACTGTACATAATGTCTTACAGAGGGAAAAGTTGTATAAACTAACTGCTTTGGGCATCTACTGTTGTGCACAGTATCCTCATGATAGGATAACATGGATCACAGACTGCATGCTGTAGCCTCTAAGTGACTTAGTTGTGTTGACTATCAAATTGACATGGGTATTTGCTGATGATAACTGGGTTGAGGACCCTGCCTATGCTGATGATAACTGGGTTGCGGACCCTGCCTACTCCAACCTACTCCAGGGACCTATGCTAATGGAGAAGGGTGAATATGCCCCTATTGGCCAGTCTGCACCTGCCATAAAGCCCAAGAGCTGCTGTTGGTCAATAATCGAATGGCAGGTTGGTGTCCAGTTGCCCAGCTTGGATTACCTGTGATAGCTCTGTTGAACGTGAGCTGGACTTAAAGCCAATCAACCTGCCAAACATGAACTAAGAATTGGTACACTCAGTGTAGGTTCACTGACAGAACACAGCTTGGAAGTGGATGACATGATAATAAGGAGCAGGTTGGACATCCTATGTATCTAGAAGACAAGATGAAGAGGTAGTTCAGCAAAGACACTTGGCTTGGTATGCAGAGTCTACTACCCAAGATGAGGACAAAAGAAAAATGGTGTGGGAACTGTGGTGAGGGAGAAGCTTCAGAAGGCAGTGAGGGATGTCTTCAGAATTAGTCAGAGGCTCATAGCAATCAAACTCCAGCCTAATGATAGGGCAGTATTCATAATCACAGCCTATACCCCACAGCAGGGTTAGGAAAAGAGTGCAGTCAGATAGCAGTTGCCTAACCTACTATATAAAGCAAGACAAAAGTAATTGGTGTTGATAATGGTTGACCTGAATGCACATAGCAGAACAGACAGAAAAGGATATGAGGAATGCCTGGGTCCACATGGGTGGGGCAACAGGAATAAAGAAGTTGTGGCCATTATAGTCATCTCTGATAAATGTCCTGACAGTAGCCAACAAATGGTTCAGAAAGAGAGACAGTCACAAGTTCACAAACAAGAGTGGCCAACATGCAACTTAGGTAGACTTCCTCCTAGTAAGGAAAGGGCACTGGGGTAGAATCAATGACTGCATCTCCATTGAAACAGTCAGCCCATAGTATGAACCACTGTTTTCCACAATTAGCTGCAAGCAGTCATCGGAGAAGGTTCTAAGGTCAACAGAGACCAGGTTGAAAACCTGAAAGTTAACTTGAGAGAAAGCACAGCAGTTCAAGGAAATACTCAGGGTTGTAACACCTCAAGAAAAAGAGGAAGAGGAAATAGGTGGCATTGAAGAAGAATGGCAGCAACTTAAAACAGTATGTGTAAGGCCTCTAGAACAGATACACAGGCAAATCACGTATGGAAATAAGGTACATAAGGAAAGCTGGTGGTGGAATTTAGAAGTCCAGGAAGTCATCAAAAGAAAGAAAGTGTTCAGGAAAAGTGGGAGATAGAAAAGATGAACCAGGCTATAAAGGAATATTGGTTGGCTAATAAAAGAATGGAGTTGCAATAGCAAAGAACAAGGCATCAGAGTCACTCTCTTAGCTTCTAGAAAGTAACTCAGTAGAGAGATCAAAGAAACTAAATCAGGTTGCAAGGCAAAGACAGAAAGATAAGGAAGATAGTCATCAACCTGCTCATTAGTACACAGGACATCAGGGGCAGAAGGAAAGAGTACTTCTAACAGCTTCTGAATTAAGAAAAGCCCACAGAAGCTGTACTGCCCCAGACACAACCTACGATGAGAGAAAAGGAGAAGCCCACAACAGAAGAAGTAAGAACAGCACTAAAGAAAATGAAGTCAGAGAAAGTAACAGACATAGATGAGGTCACAGATGATATAGGTTCATAGGTTCATAGGTAGGTACTAGGCTATTGGCCCGAGGGCCAAAGCAAGCCTAGCCAACAGTGTATTGGCTTTCGCCACCCATGTATTGTTAAATTCCTGCCCCTCTATGGAGCAGTGCCCCAGACATAATTCCAGGGGTGAACTTCCTATCACCCATCCACTTATCAAGGTTTTTCTTGAAGAGTGCTAATGACGAGCTCTGCTTGATGTAGATGGGAATTTTGTTCCAGAGCATAGGAAGTCTCTGGGACAAGAATCTATCCCTCCAGCATGTCCTATTTATTGTTGTGGTGACGTTTAGGTCCCTAGAGCATGTAGATCAGGGAGTTTGGGATTTCTTCAAGTGGAGCATGTCCAACAATTCTGGGTTTGACATAGCTTTGTATGTCAGACAGAGGGCTCCTCAGAGTAAGTGGTATGCAACCAAGTAGAGTCTGATTTTGTTGAGCTGGTTGGCATAGGGCAATTGTTTGATGTCAGCGATCCTCTTGGTGAGGTACTTTTGGGGCCTCTCAAGTTGTTGTAGGTGTCTTGTGAGGTACATCCCAATTGGGGCATTGTATTCAATGAAGGGTCTGATAAGTGATAAGTAGAGGGGAACAATGACTTCCTTATTTCTAAATGCTAACCCTTTTGTGATTAAGTGGGCCACATAGAAAGATTTTCTGACCACTGTGGCAATATGGTTATAAAAGGAGAGGTCTCTTATCACACTTTCTGTGTTAAGTGTACTTTCCCCTATTTGATAATTCATGGGTACCACATTTTTGCCAAAGGGGATAACAATGCACTTTTGGCATTTAGTTTGAGGCCATGATTTTGACACCAGGTGTCAGTCTCGGTGAGGCCATTTTCCAGGATGTCTACATCAGCCAGGGAATCGATAATTGCACCCGGTTTGCAGTCATCTGCGAACTTGGTTAGCCATAGACACTTGGTGTTCGCTTACACTTCAGAGACGTATATACCAAACAGGAGGTGTCTCAAGACTGAACCCTGGGGTACTCCACTTGTCACTGGTTTGGAGTCGGATCTGGAGTCAGCAACTCTTACTCTGTGGGTTCTGTCTTTGAGCCAGTTGGCCACTCATCTCGTGACGTAAGGGTTTATGTTAAGGTTGGTAAGTTTATCAATGATTCCTGAATGAGGAATAGTGTCATATGATAAAGATGCGGGGAGAGCTGGGGGTGAAACGGCTCTTGAAGGTACTCATAGCAGTGTGGAGAGAAAGGCATATCACAGATGACTGGATAATACATATATTAGTACCAGTATTCAAGAACAAAGGGGACATCAACAATTGTCAGCAGTACTAATGTACTTTTTTTTTTCTGCTGAGAGATTAGGGCTCTTTTTTGTGATACCATCACCAGCTACATTTCTGGATATTTGCACTGTAAGTTGCACAGCTTAAAAGAGTTCTAGTATTATTTGTATTGCTAATTATACAATTAAACCTGTTTTCATATTTCTGTAAATATTCCAATACGTACCCACTTATATAATAACTTCTTCTTGTCATGTGAAAGCTTATGTCTGATTAACAAAAATCAAAGTCAAAGTAAACTTTATTGTGATTCAGAATCATGCAAGTGAAAAAAACTGAATGAAATTCCATATCTCCAGACTCAAATGTGTAGATATCACATAGACTTAATACAACAAGACATTAATATATACATAGCTACTTATTATATACCATGATGTTTTAGACAGACAGTCCTAATATTGCACATAAATTAAACTCACTTTAACATTTATTATACAGTGATCTCTTTGCTTGCTTGAGTAGTACACAGTACTGAGGTAAGACAATGCATTAAAGACTTACATTGAGTATTGCCCAGAATGAAACATTAATGACTTCTGCACTGTGACTGAGTTACAGACTAGCATTAGACATTGCACTATAATGAGACATTTCTCTGGCCGTACTACTACCCCTGATGACCAGTGATTTGGCTCAACTTACTGAGTATTTCACTAATATTAGATTGAGACAGGCAGTCATGTTACTGCACAATCTGAGACAGCCTTTCATACTGAACTGATAGCCCAGATCGTCAGCATGGAGCGTGATTATTGCCAGAGTTCAATTATGCAGCTATAGCTAGCTTTAAAGACTTGTTACATAAGGGTTACAGACTTGGCTACTTTTCCAAGCAAGATGTGGAAGTTAAATTTAAAGTGGAAGGCAGTTGTTTGGCAAAATTTTACTGCCTGGTAAAAATCCAAAAGAAAGTTTTTCCCCCTCCTGGAAGGCCAATTGTGGCAGCTGAGAATCATTTTTTACATAATATGGGTCTATTTCTTCACACTTATTTGCTTAGCTATATTGCTGGTTTTGACTCTTATATAAGAGATTATTTACATTTTCTAAAAAATATTGAGTCCATCACTTGTCAAGAAGGTTTTTGGCTGATTCTTGATGTCAAGAGCCTTTATACAAGTATTACACATCAGGTGGGACTTGAAGCTCTTAGATTTTTCCTAGGCACTAGCCCAGTTAGTAGTTTTGTTATAGAATTGTTATATTTTAGTTTAACCCATAACTTTTTTGAATATAACAACTGCATATATCAACAGATGTAAGGTATAGCAATAGGTGCATCCTTTGCACCCATGTATGCTAATTTGGTAATGGGTTTATTTGAGATAGAGTTTCTTTATAAGTTAGAGTTTTTTAATAAGTATGCTATTCTTTATAATAGATTTATCGATTTAATTTTTTTTGTAAAGGCAGTGCATGGCTAGTGGACTCTTTTGTAGGTTCTCTTCAGGAAAACTGTTTTGGCTTAGAATTTTATGGTGTACAAAAAGGCATTTCTGTTGTTTTCTTAGATTTGGAATTAAATATTATTACTAATATGATTATTACAAAGATTCACAAAAAATTTTACAATGGTACTCGTTTTTTAGAAACTAACAGCTGCCCCCCCCCCATTTTAAAGGCTTTGCCTTATAATGAGTTAGTCAGAATAAACAGGCTGTGTAATAGCATTCAGGCTCTCAAGGAAGAGTTTTTGCATTCTTGTATAGCCTTTAAACAAAGGGGATATAATAATGAATTAATTATTAATTATTTGAATAAAGGTGTGAGTGTGTGCCTTCTGTGGAAGGTTGGGCGCCGGGCTATCAACTCAACACTGTAAAATTCCACTGCCAATCATGAGCGGACAAGTGATCCACTGTGGTGACTCCTAACCAGGAAAAGCCAAAAGAAGAAGAAGAAGAAGTTGTGCTTGAGAAGGGATACCACTAGTGTGGTTAATGTTCCAGATTGTATGAAATCTGTGGATAGATATAGTAGTCATGCAGGGTATACTAGCGATAAAAAGATATATTTTGTCACTACTTATATAATATTTATAGTGTTGAGTTAGTAAAAATCTTAAGATATTACTGGCCATTCTTACATAAGGGGACGTCTGGGATTAAGAATTTACCGGACTCCTTTACTGACTCTTATAAGAGAGCCAGAAATATAAAAGACATGGTTGTTCATAATTTGTTTTCTATGCCTACTGAAATTTTAACTATTCTTTTACAAAATTCTAGTACATTTTCCTGTGGTAAATGCTCTATCTGTATTCATGTGGTCAGGACTTTTTTTTTTCAATAATATTTCTTTATTATTTTTCTTTCTTTATTCATTACAAAACATTTGCTCGAAAAGTATAGGGGTGATGTTCAAACAGAAATTCTATCAATATTCTTACAACATATTTACATTATTTACATGAATGCTTCCATACTCTCTTAAAAGTTAAAATAAAGGTTGTTTTCTCCAGGGTTAGTATCTTGGAATAGTGTAGTTCCAAATATTTTTATGTTTTGTATTGTGTACATTGAAGTAGTAATTCAAGTTCAATGTTTTATGCCAGTATAATATTGAAAATTTGTTCCCATGTTTTCAAATTGTAGGGATTTATGTTTTGTTTGTTTATTATGTATTTGTGGGCTAAAATGTGTTTTATCGCTAAGGTCCTAAAGTTTTCCCATGAGGTTTTAGATGGGGTCAGCCAGTTAGTAGCTATGTAGAGTTTCATCAGCAGAAAAATATTGATGAGGATGATAATTTGGGTTTTAGATAGGTTATTTGGGGGGATATGTAATATCATAAATTCCCAAGTAAGCGTTGATGTTTGATATCCCATCTTTTGTAGTTGTAATTTCAGCGAGTTCCAAAGTTTAAATATACATTTACAGCTCCAGAACATATGCAAAAGGACAGCGGTTTCATCTTTACAATATGGGCACTCTGGAGAATTTTTAGTGTTAAAATTATGCAAGCTAAGGCGTGTGTAGTAGACATTATTGTATATCATGAGTTGGGTAAATGTTAACTTTTGAAGGTAAATGGATTTTACCGTTAAATTAATTGCTTGTGCTATTTTATTTTCTTCTACCAATGGCAATTTTTCTTTCCAATATTTAGATAAGAGTAAATTATCTTGATATTTGATGTCTTTTATCAATTTGTATGAGCATGTTATAAATTTGGTATTTTGTAAAAGGGCTTGCCATAGTGATATACATTTCATTAAATCCTCTTTAATAATGGTTAAATTTTTAAAGTAACTTGTAGACATTTCCTTAACTGTCTCAAGATCAATAGATATGATTTGGGAAGGCCCAGTTGCTGTCTTAATTCATGAGCAAAACAATTTAAATATGGATATATATCTTGTAATGTTAAGTTTATTATAAGTGGGAATCTTTTCAGGTCTATTAGCTGGTTATTAATTTTCAAGTTAGGATTTTTGTGGAAGGGTTGTAGAATCATCATGTATTGGAAGAGATTTACTGATCTAAAGAGATTTTGTGTTAATGTTATATAATTTTTAATGGGTTCCATTAGATTCTATGTTTTAGTGTTATCTTTGTTTAAAAAAGGGTAATGATTTGGGATTAATATTTAGATTTTCAATATATTTAAAACATAACCTTAACCAGTATGGGGTCCAAGTATTGCTTTGTGTATCAAAATTTGCAATTCTTAAAGTTCTATTGGCATTTATGATTAAGTAATAATTCTCAAAATTAGGTAGATCTAATCCACCTTTGCTTTTCGGGGTCATCAGTTTATCATAAGATATTCTACTTTTTTTTGGTTCCCATATGAATTTAGCGAATTCAGTGTGAATTTGTTTTAAAAATTTCTTGGGTATTAGCAACTGTGAGGACCTGAAGATGTATAATAATCTAGGCAAGACATTCATTTTAATAATCAAATCTTTTTCTAATGGTGGTAATTTCAAATTTTTCCACCTCTTTAGATCACATAAAATGTGTTCCCAATTTTTTTTAATATTGTTGAGGTAAAAATCTTTATTATCTGTAGAGAATGTAATTCCTAAGTATTTGATCTTTTCTTCAGATTTTAATTGGCCTATCAATGGTAAAAGTGAGAAAGGTTTCGGAGTTTTTAAAGGAAAGATGTTGTTTTTTTTAAGGTTTATTTTATAGTTTGATATTAATGCAAAGTCTTCAATGGCAGATATTATTTTTTTGGTGTCTGAGATTGGTGTTGTATTATATATGTTGAGGTCATCGGCAAAAGCTGATAAGGAGATTTTAGTGCCATAAATTTCTGGGGCATTATGATATATATTTTGTTTGATGTATAAGAATAAGGGTTCTAGATGTGGTCAGGACCTTTGATAAAATAAATGGCATTCTTTTTCACCCTAGAGCTAATTTCTCCTGTGTGTCTAAGGGAGTGGTTTATTGTCTCTCATGACCTTGTGGTTTCTTTTATATAGGAGAAACAAAAAGAATGTTTAAAATCAGAATACAAGGGCACGTTGAAGACATAAAGAATCAAAATTTGGATAGCCCTGTGGCATTACATTTTCATGCAGTACACTTGGGGTCTTGTACCAGTTTAAAAGCATGTATTTTAGAACAAGTTCTGATTAAGGATGATGTTGCACTTAAAAACAAACTGTTATATAAAGAAGCAGCCTGTATTTTAAAGTTTGGCACTTTGGTGCCTCAAGGTTTAAACAAAGAACTGGAGTTGAAGGCTTTTCTGCACTAATTGTTAGTAATAGTTTGTGTTTAATTGTTTTAGTTAATTGATTAATGATGTGATACTTATTTGTTATTTAAGTGTAGCTTGTGCTACTGCGATGTTAACTCTGTGAAAGGCTCGCTAGCTAAGGTGCTGGAGTATTAAACAATTTTGGATTTTATGCTTCTGCAGTTGCTGTTTTTCATTTTCTCTGTTTTTTTTTTTTTTTTTTTTTTATTCAACAGTCTGATGACCTGTGGGAAAAAGCTGTTTATGAATCTCATAGTTCTGCATCTTATGTTACAAAAGCGCTTGCCAGAAGTACATATGCGAACAGTCTGGGAGAAGGGTGGGTGCAGTCCTTAATTATTCCTTTTGCCCTGCCTAAACTTCTAGACATGCAGGTCATGGACAGCTGGTAAGGTAGTCTTAATGATCCTCTTGGCTGCCTTCACCACTCTCTGGAGAACCTTGCACTCAGAGATAGAGCAGCTTCCGTACCACACTGTGAGGTTGTTTGTCAAGATGCTTTCTATTGTACCCATATAGAAGGCTGTGGGAACTGTTGATGGTAATGTTTGCTCTCCTCAACATTCTCAAAAAGTGTAGCCTCTGATGTGCCTTCCAGACAATGGCATTTGTATTGGTACACTAGGAGAAGTCCTCATCAATATGAACCCCCAGAAACTTTGTACTGCTGACTCTTTCTACTGTTTCTCCATTGATGGCAAGAAGAGGAGAATGTTCTTTGCATTTTTTCCTGTAGTCTACAATTATTTTCTTTGTTTTTTTCATGTTTAGTGTTAAGTTGTTACTGTCACAGCAGGTAATCAGTTGTTCTACCTCAGCCCTGTACACTGCCTCATCATTGTTGCTGATGAGGACCACCACTCTTGTATCATCAGCAAACTTGATGATGTGGTTAGTGCTTTCCTCATTGTGCAGTTGTTTTTTAGCAGGGAGAATGGCAAGGGACTCAGTACATAGCCTTGAGGAACTCCAGTATTCAGAGTGATGCTATCTGAAGAGTTATTTCCTATGCACACTTTCTGAGGTCCGTCTATGAGAAAGTCCAGAATCCAATTACAAAATGTTAAAAAAAAATTACAAAATGTTCTAACAGTTTATGTCCAGAATATAGAGTTTTTAAGGTATG
Organism: Protopterus annectens; assembly: GCF_019279795.1. Lineage (NCBI taxonomy): Eukaryota > Metazoa > Chordata > Ceratodontiformes > Protopteridae > Protopterus > Protopterus annectens. The sequence continues at coordinate 295,252,402 of NC_056734.1, read as the reverse complement.
AAAATATGTTTGTCAATGTTTAGAAAAAATATAATTTGTGATTTGTGTGCATTATAACATATTACAATATTTATGGAAAAATATGGATCCACTAACTATTATCATTCTAAAGAATACATCTTACTGATAGTATTGATATTTGTGTAGTTGTAATAGTTTTTATTGTTCACAAAATATTTACATTTGTTTATCTTATGTTTTTAGTTAATTATTCAGAAAATAGAATGACAGGCAAGATGACATTCCACATCACGTAGGTGCTAATGAGTTAAAAAAACAAGTTAATTCCAAATGAAAAAGCAGAAGTCAAACCTCCAGTGCAGCATATATGAGCCAGTACTGAGTAACAAACTCCAGAGTGGAGATACATTCATATGGGTTCCTATTATGTTAACAAAATCATGAAAAATCGAACACTACAAGATCGAATTTGTATGTTCGATGTTTCATAATTTCGAATGTGTAAAAAAAATAAAATAAAAACAAAAAACATAAATCAACTGTTGTAAGCAGGGGGGCAAGCCTCCTTACAGCCCTCACACCCCACTCTCTTTAAATATACCAACTCTGAGATCGCACTACAGTGCAGTAAAAGGAAATATTCCCCCACGTGGGGGTGCAAGGGGGTTAGCCCACCTGCTTACAACAGTTATTTAGCAGTTCACCCTTTTTTTCTTTTTTTTTTTTAGTTTGAATTGCTGAAATTTAGATTAACTGTGTTCGATGTTTACAATTTTGAAGTTTCAGGAATTTCATAACATAATTGGAACCCCATTCATATAATAAGCAATCGATAATTAACCTTCCGGGAACATCTGAATTCAGATGTGAAACAAATCTACTAAAGCTTGGGTAACTTCCTCAAAAACAAATTAAATATAAACTTGCCACCCATCAATAATGGATGTATAACAAGTATTCTCTCCCTCTGTATCGCTATTAAACAAAAAAAAAAAAAAAAAAAGCACAATCAAATTACCCGCTGTGCTGTGCTATGAATTGTACTTCCACCTCTGTTACAGTCTAGGGACTATCGAATGGACATTACAAAAAATAGACGTCTGCTTTGGCAGTTACATAAACTAGTCCTTAAATAGTCCTGCCCTGATCTAACATAATTTTTGTACCATTACCAACCCAACAAGTAGCTAGGATCGCATGCAGTGAGAGACTCCAAATCATATGATATATTCAACAGACAATGTATTTAGACGGCAAGACAGTAAGTCATTCACAGCTACCCGAGTGTCATCTGTTTGTACTCCTTAAATATTCCATCTGTGGTGTCACATGGAAAAGTCTACCCTATTCTTCTCCTCCAAGACATAACAGGATGCAACACCAACATGAACTTGGGAACCCCCTCACTGTATCAGTTCCTAATTCTTCAAAGCAGCCAGTCTATGTATTCTGTGAAACTACATTTTTTTCAAATATGCAGCTCAATTTACAATTACAATGACTATAGCTGTTATTTTTTTTTCTTTTGCAGAATGTAAATTTGAACTTTGTACTCTTTTTATGTATATGTCCTACTTTGATGTGATTGCTTGTGATGGATCCAGAATTCTTAGTGTTTTCTATTATATTAACTCTGGTTCATATGTTCATAGCTGTATACTAGGCTAATAACTACAGATACCTTTAGAATCCTAAGTCATGCCTCCCAAATGTATCTGACAAGTTTTAGGAACCTTAAGATTGGGGGATCAAGCATTTTCAGGATGCCTCTGTCCAATAGGGACATAAGCACCAGACTGGGGTGAATTTCTGATTCCCCTTAAACTGGTCCAAGTTACACTTGAATTGGTCTAGGGAAGAATTTTGATTCACATGGATGGGAAGCCAGTTTCAGAGAAGGGTTATTCTCTGAGACAAATACCTTTACTTCCAATATGTCCTATTTATGTCAAAGTCAAGGTTTAGGTCTCTTCACTGTGTAACTCTGATGCTACTTGTTTTGCAGATTTGCACAAGTGTTCAGATTTGTAAAGTAACACTTACTTTTTGCTGCCCATTACTCTTGTCTTGGTGGGCTCTGCCCCGCTCCATTCCATCGCTAATGCTCAGGCTCTCTCCACGCCCCTGCTCTGCCCCCAATTCCCTCTCACTCCACTACCCATTATAATAATATCCCCACAATTGTTGAAGAACTACATAACAGACCAATTCAGAACTAAACACATATGCTGTCATAACACAGTCTGCTCACACAATTGGTTGTTGGTTAATACCCCCCTTAACTTCATCCCCTGGGCAAATCACAACAACAGCAAAACCCAACATCTTTTAATGCTAAATATTAATTGCTTTAAAAAAAAACTGGCTAAAATAAATAACTAACTAACTCAAGTTCTCCCCTACTGGCTACAATATCATTAGACGAGACAGACCATTTGGTCATCACCACAATTGTGATCTATATTCCACCTGGTAATACACCTGCTAGGCTTGAAGACTTCTTATCCTGGTGTTCTTCCACATACTCACAAGAAACTCCTATTCTGGGGGATTTCAACCTAGACTGGTTCACCTGTATATCAGAACCACCAAGTAATCTAATAAATCTCCATGGCTGCTAGCAGCTTGTCCAAATTCCAACTAGATGTGATAAAAAATCTAAAAGGGAATCCATCCTTGCCTGGGTCCTAACTAACAATCTCACATTGTAGCCCCGCACAGGCAGTCTCCCAAACACCTTAAGTGACCACAACATAATATACCTTATACGTAGTAGAACAAGCATATGCAAAGCCACTAACTATAAATCTAATAGAACCACAAAATTTTCTCTCCTGAGGTCCTCAATACTTTACTCTGTAACTGTGACTGGACCCCCCCTAAAAACCCTCCCACTTGACCAGGCTGTAGCATATTTCAAAGTCAAGAAAAAAACCCTCTGCAAGTAGGACCAGGTGCACAGCAGGAACTGATACAAGTAGACAAAAAAACACCAGCACCAAATACAGTGAAAAGCACCAGACAAAGCTAGTAAGGTAAATACATAAGTATTTTATTCACAAAGTAATATGCATCTCAGACCGGTTTCAGCCAACAGGCTGTCCTCAGTGGGAATAAAAGTAGTTACTGATGTGAAGTGACACACATACATATATAACATGAGCCATCCAATAGGATTCTTCCCAAAGGATTCTTCCCAAAATTCAAATAGTTTCCTGTATGAAAAATAAAAAGAGAATGAAAAGTTATACAATAAGACAACACTATTAATGATAATATATGTAATTTGAATAGCAACCATAGTTACTGAAAAGAAATAGAAATAAAAATAAATATAAAACACATAACTATACAGATGGTCATTCAAACCAGCTGAAAATAAAACACCCAGTTTAATGATCCAATACTTCTCTTTTTTTGTAAGGATTGAGTGCCAACCTTGTTTATTGGATCTGTCACCAAGAATCCTGTCAATAACAATGAACTGGAATCTGGCTGAATTGTGGTGTAGGCAATGTCTATATAGAGCGTTGGTCTCTCTCTTAGTTTGTATGTCACTACGATGCTCAGACATACGCAGACAAAGTGGTTGTGATATTTGTTCAACATAAAAAGAACCGCATGTGCATGTTGCAAGATACAACACCCAATCTCTGTTACAGTTACCAAAAAATTTTATATCATATATCCTGTCAGTGTTTTTGCTGGTAAACTGTTTGGATGTGAAAATAAATGAACATAATGAACAATGACCACAATTATAAGTGCCCCATAATCTATCACCTGTCATAGTTAGTTGATGATGTATAGCTCCAGCCAAGCTAACCCTTTTAAAATGAGAAAAAAAGGAACCAAGTGTCCTACCTCTTCTATATCCATACTTACAAGTATCACCAATAAAAGGTGTAAGTTCATCATTAGCAGTAAGAATGTTCCAATGCTTGGACATAACATTTCTGATTAAGTTAATGTTTCGTCCAAATGTGGTAATGAACCGAATGGAATCATCCTGTTCAGTATGGGTTTTATCACGATATGTGAGAAGTGAAGTTCTAGTTGAGTTGGAGGCAACCTGTCAAGCACCCTGGATATCAGGCTCACTGTATCCCCTAGCTCTGAACCTATTAACCAGATATTGTTCGGTTTCTTCATATTCATTTTCTGAGGAACAAATTCTACGAATCCTGAGGAACTGAGATTTGGGTATGTTTCGAATTATGTGGTTGGGGTGCATACTGGTGGCATGTAATAAGTTGTTATAATGGGGATATTTGTGAAATGTTTTGCTTTGTAAAGTATCATCTGAATTCCGAGTTATGGTGACATCCAAAAAATTGATCTCAGACCGATTGCAAGTTAAAGTGCATTCTATACCCCATTTGTTTTGATTTAGATACAATACAAATTCTGCCAGATACTCCTCATCCGAGCACCAAACCAACCAACAATCATCCAGATACCTGCGCCAAATATCCAGTTCCTCAAGATATAAGTTGTGTGTGGAATCATAAATAAGATGTTCCTCAAGGTATCCCATGAAAAGACCTGCATATATGGGAGCAAAAGAAGCTCCCATAGCAGTGCCTTTGATTTGCCAATAACATTCACCCTGAAAATGGAATACATTTTTGTTCAGGACATGCTCTGCCATACAAACCAAGAGTGTATTGAAGCCCGACTGATATAGTTGGGCTTTTTCCAGCCAAAAATTGAGGGCTTCCAATCCAGCCCAGTGTGGTATATTGGTGTATAAGGCTTTGACATCCAGGGTGCATAATAGCCAGTCAGGTTCCAGTTGACTGTCAGAAATTATTTGTAAAAATTGTGTGGTATCCTGTATTCTGGCACGAATAAAGCCAAGCAGTGGTTTGAGATACAATGTGAGGGACACAGATAGTGGTTCAGTCAAAGAACCCATACCTGAAACAATCTGTCTTCCAGGGGGTTTACTAAGACATTTGTGTATCTTGGGCAAAAGATATAATGTTTGTTTCTGAGGATCATTTACCGTAAGGTGTGTCTTCACCGTATCAGAAATCATACCCTCTGAGACAGCCAGATCCAAGAAATCATCAATTTCCCGCTTGAAGTTTGGTGTGGGGTCAATAAGCATCTTCATGTAATGGGAAGGGTTGGACAGTTGTCCATTTCCCTCCCCCAGATAATAATCCGTGACCATGATAACTATGGCCCCACCCTTGTCAGCCTGGGTAATGACGATATTTTTATTATCTCTTAGTTGGTGCAATGCCTGTTGTTCATTGATAGATAGATTGTGCTTCAAAGGCACAAACTGATCTAGCTTGAAATGTATGTCCCCAAGTACTACCTGTTGGAAAACAGCTACATTACAGTTCATGGGTGGTACAAAATTAGATTTGTGAAATTTAAACTCATTAGATCTTTGAGAGTTTGATCTAGACCCAAATAAATGTTTAAGGTTAATCCTGCGACAAAAGTCATTAATATCATTCACTATATCTGATTCATCCAAAAAAAAAAAACCCAGGAACAAAGTTCAGACCTTTGTTCAGAAGTTTCTTTTGATCATCTGTTAAAACAGGTTTAGAAATGTCCATAATGTTACAATCGATTGTCTCATAAATGTTTGTAAAAGGCCCTTGATTGCATCTATCTGTGTGTCTTCTATGATTTCTCTCACCCCTCCTCCTAATGCGTTTAACGGGTGGGTCTGATTTTTAGATTTTTTTAGAAACCAGGGATTCCATAGTGTTAGCCCCTTCCGTGTCTGTAGTGGAGGAGTCATCCACTGATGTACTGCTGTATGTGTGGGAATCCTTCAATATTGATCTGGGTCTTTTTTTGTTCCTACCAAAATTCTGTCTGGTATCCATAAATCTGGCATTTTTAGTAGTCTCAAAAGGTCATCCCCTCTGGTAATCGGTTAAATCCCTGATACATTTTTTGATTTTTTTTTTAATCCTTAAATTGTTTTTCAAACACACAAAGTTCTTTTGACAGCTTGTTAAGGCATATAGAGAATTGTGAGTGTCCCTCATAAGTTTTGACTTCTCCACACAGGTCACCAACCTCTTTAATATTAGTTTCAATGGTTCATTCATAATAAGAACTTAAGATTCAAACAAAGTTCATAGATGCCTGTTGTTGGGCCTGAAACCATTCATTGGTGAAGGATTCATCAATCTTACTTACTAAAGGTTGGATCTTGATTCTCAGGCCCCTGGGGTTATTCCTTATTCAAATAGGCCTTAAAAAGCCTCAAATGCCATATGTTTGTTCTCAAACTTTTCATACTTTTGCTAAGTTTATGAAAAGCAATGTTGCAGCCGTCAACTGGATCCATTTGTTGTGGAATCCCATTCTGGGTGGGTATGCCAAAAACACCAGTATCATTTTTATTGGCACAGAACCCTTGAAGTATTGTTTCCAGATCCATGACAATAAGCTGTTAGTTATTTGGATCTATTCAGATACCAAAGTACACATGTAAAATACATTGGAAGTGTCAAAATATTGTGTAGAAAGTATATGCCACAGGCTGTCAAGAGTACTATCCTGATAAGCCACTATGGTTAGTATATATCCAATTGGTAGAGATTAATCGAGAAACCAGAGAAGCAATCTAGCCACTTCCCAAACATCATATTAATGAATAATAGATATAAGTGAGTTGTAACCAGTGAGCTTTGGCCACAAACCGGCATAAAGGGGACTAAAGGATAGAACCCCCTCCAGATGCCAGTAGCCAGACAGTATCCTAATAAAATTGTTAAGTATATGCAGGCAAGAAAACCCAGAAAATCACTTGCAGGTTCCAATGATTAAATGTCATATAGTCAAAATGTTATTATGACAATGTACTATCTTGAAAAGTTGCACCAGTGATAACATCCATGGTCTAATAACCCCCAAAATAAATTGGTCCTGGGCAAATAGATAGTATTTTACAGAACCAAACACACACTGTCTTCCTAATCACTGAAGGCCTTTGTGCCACTCCACATTAAAAGGAAAATGTTTAATTGGTCTCTTATTTAGATTGTTGGGTATAATGACCCATCAAGACAAAAGGGATAACCTTAGTGGTCATATGTTATTTATTTTTAAATTAAATATGGTGGTAAATAGTACTATGCAATCAACAATGTATTGATGTTGCCCACCCCTATGTGATAATGTGGCCTAATCGGCTTAAAAAAGCTCAATCCAGCTAAACTCATACCTATCTATAACCATAATAAACAACATCCTTATTAAATGTAAAAAATAATTTTCCATACAATAACCGAAAGTGTATAGATACACTTATGATCACATGAAATTGAAATAAATTGGCAAACAATACAAAACAACCAAAGATGTGTAAATGTTGCCCAACCCTATGTAATGGTGTAGCCTGTTCGGCTTAACAAAACTCAGTCCAGCTGGATTTATACGAAACTGTTACCATAATAAACAACATCCTTGTGTTTAAATTTTCTGGAAAATTATTTAACATGCAGTTGCAGCAAGTATACAAATTCACTTCTAATAACAGGAACATGCAACTGGTTGTAATACTTATAATTGTGACTCATATGAACTAAATAACAATGGAAACTATTATACATGTATTATAACATCCAACATTTGTGTTGAGTCCAATAGTTGTCCCACTGATGAACAACACGGTTTTTTTCTTTTCGGTAGTAAACGTTGTTCAAAACACAATGTTTTTGTACCCAGTTCTATACATATATAGCTCCAACGTTATGTGATCAATAGCTAGAAACTGGCATACACCACAAAGCATATACCTAGTTTATTAGAGTCATATGAGTTATAGTTGCAATGTCCAAAGTTAGTTAGATTCCCAATAAATAAATCCAGGTCGACGTATTCATGGCTTTCCAATATGCCAAGTAAAGCATGAAAGAAAATAGAGTTCCTCAAAAATAGGTTATGGCCAAAACAAGTTCTGTGTAATTTTGCAGTCAACCACCAAAACACATTGCTTGTAGCAAAAAAGATGGTGCCTCAATATTAGATCCACTTCACATCCGTGAAAATTCGAAGTAAACCAACTTATTCACATAGCTAGCCTGATATTAATGTTACTCCATGAAATAATTCCCATAGCATAAAAAACAAAAAAAGGCCATGAAAGACAATACTGATAAAGTTCAGGATTCTCTGTGAATGCAAGTTTGAGGTCATGTACGATTCCCATATTTTAGTGGGGCAGTTAAAGTAACTCACGGATATGATACTGATATGAACTGTGAATGTCTCCAGTGCATTTAAGTATGTGTTATATGTTTCCTGGGCCATAGAGGGGGAACCAATAGATTGCAAGGGTATGGTAAAGACTTTGTCTATGATAATTTGGACATGGAGAATTTCAAGCATGTCATCCTGTTTGACCAGCCTTGAGATATGTTTATTTTTGATGCAAATCAAGAAAGACATTTCCGCCTTTAGTCCTTATCTGTGCAGTAGCTGGTCTAATAGATTCATAGGTATTTACTAGGCTAACAACTACAAGGGCCTTTTTAAGCCTAGCCATGCATCTCAAATCTTTGACATGTTCTGATACCCTTAATAAGTGTAAGTATGGGCCTGGGAGATGAACCATTTACAGGTTACCTGTGTCCATTAGAGACATAGGTGCCAAACCAGGGATGAACTTCTGGTTTCCCATCCAATTGTCCAAGTTGCACTTGAATTGGATTAGGGAGGAACTATGCTTCACATGGAAGGGGAGCCTGATACTTAGACAGGGTAGTCTCTGGGATACACACCTATTTCTCCAGCAGGTCCTATTTATATCACAGGCAAGGTTTATGTCTTTAGAATGGGTAATTCTGGTGCTGTTTATTTTGTGGATATGCAGGAGATCAATCAAAGTGGGGGTCTGACAGTGCCCTGTTTGCCAGGCATAGATCTCACCTCAAAAGCCTGTAGGAGACAGAATGCAGGGATATGGCCTTGAGGCAGTCTGCATAGGACGTTTTACTTATTCCCTGTATTCTTTTAATGAGTACCTCTGTGGACATTCCAATTGTTGGATATGCCTGGTTAGATACATACCAAAGGGGACATTGTACTCAATAATAGGTCTGATGAATGCTGAATACAGTGGAACAATAACTTCCTTAAACATAGATGTCATACCTTTGTTTATAAGTTGTGCAACATGGAATGATTTCCTCACCACAGTAGACACATGATGCTCAAAGGCTAGATTACTATCGATGTGTGTCCCTAAGTCACTGGCTACTGAGTCATCTCTAAGGGGTATGTTGTCAATATGATAGTTACCAGGGATGGATGACTTCCTGAAGTATACTATTATGCATTTCTTGACATTTAATTTTAGTCCATGGCTCTGACCCCAGTTGTTTGTTTGTGTTGGCCCCTCCTGGAGAACATTTGTGTCAGTATGAAATTCAATGACACCTCCTAATTTGCAATCATCTGCAAATTTAGTCAGCCAGAGACCATTGACATTAGCCTTGACTTCTGACAAGTAAATGCCAAAATGGAGTGGTCAAGGGACTGATCCCTGAGGGACCCCAATTATGACTGGCCTCTTTGTAGAGGTGGACTCCGCAATTCTAACTTCCTGGGTCCTGTCTGTGACCCAATTGGCTATCGACCAGGTGGCATATGGGTTTGTACATAACCTCTTGAGTTTGTCAACAATGCCCGAGTAGGGAATTGTGTCAAATGCCTTGGCCATTTCAAGGTAGGCAGTGTGAATGGTTTTGACCTCATTCATTGCTTTGTTGACCTTCTCAAAGAAGTCCACCGGGTTGTTTAGACATGATCTGCCCTTGATGAAATCAAACTGGGTTGGGCACATTGTCTGGAGGTTTACTTTAGCTCTATTGATCATCTCCATGATAATTCTTTGCATGGCTTTACATATAAGACTAATGAGACTTATGGGTCTGTAGTTTCTAGAGTCTGTGGATGGCCCACCTTTGTGCAGAGGGATGACTGTTGCTGTTCTCCATTCATGAGGCACAAAGCTTGTTTTCAGGCTACAGTTAAGTAGTAATTCCAGAGGCCCTGTTAGGTCAGGTTTCATGCTATTTACAAAGCATCCTGGGATATTGTCTGGGCCCATTGATGCAGTGTTCTTGGTCTTAGAAACAGCATTAAGGACCTGTTGCCTAGTGATAGTAGGGGGAGTTATATTTGATGATATTTCCTGAGGGAAGGTTGAGGGGGAGAGAGGAGTAAAGTTGGGGCTGAATTTATCAGACAGGAGGTTTGCTATATCTTCTGGCTCAGTAAGGTAACTCCATTTACAATGAGCTCTGCACACAATTGTGTATTGTATTTGAGGCTGTGGACATAGATAAAGAATGCTTTGTGGTTGTTCTTGGCCTGGGAGGCCAAGCTTACCTCAAATTTGGCTTTTGTAGATTTTTTGTCCTCTGAGTTATTTGTTTAGTTTGATGAGAGTGCTTTTATCCTGCTGGGTGATGCACCTCCTAGTTTTTACCATGATTTTCTTCCTGCCGTTATACAGTCTATTGATTTTATTATTCCACCAGGGTGACTTGTTTTTTGCGTTAGTTCTGTACTTCTTCCTGGTGGATACAGCTGCCTCTGTACAGCTATTAACATGCTCGTACAGGGTTTCTGTAACAGTTTTGCATAGGTGGCAGTTTTCTCAGGATTTATGGGGTCTTGAAATTTTGCCAGGTTCTCACAATAGCAGGAGGTTAACCTTAGTATAGTTCCTGAATATTTGAGGTTTAGCTGGGGGTCCAGGTTTTATTTTTACTTCAAAGGAGACCATTTTGTGGTCTGAATTTACCAGGGAAGGCATTACAGTAGGGGGTGTGCAGTAGTCTATCATATTCATAAGAATCAAATCCAGTATGGTTGCACCCCTGGTTGGTGTACTGACTATCTGGTCCAGGGTGTTTGTGTTTGCAAAATCCAGGAATCTCTGTACATGTATGTTTGTTGTTGTATAGGATTCTCAGTTAATAGTGAGGTAATTAAAGTCACCCATAAATATGGTATTGGGTTGGATGGTTAGTGTTTCTAATAAGTTTAAATACATGGTATGGGTTTCATAGAGGGGGACCTATAGCTTGCAAGGAAGTGGTATTGAATTTTAAATATGGTGATATGAACATGGAGAAACTCAAGTGCATTGTCCTGTTTGACCAGCCTTGAAGTATATGTAGTTTTTATGTAAATAAAGACACCTACATCTGTTGCCCCTGCCTGTGAAGTAGCTGGCCTAAATGTGTGGAAGGCATAATAACCTTGCACTGTTGGTGTGCTCTCCGTAGCTTTAAACCATGTCTCAGTGACTGCTCAGGCGTGAACATTCTCTATAGATGGTAAAGAGAGTTTCTAGTGGAGTTGTTTGTTTAGACTCCTAGCATTCAGTATTAATACCTTTAGATTTTCTTGCTTTTGATTTGCTGTATCAGAAGTACTTTTAGTTTGGCATTGCCTAAAAAAGGCACTATGGGAGAAGACAGTGCTTTAGCTAATATTTGAAATTCTAGAGGGGAGAGGTGCAGACCATCCCTGGCAAAGCAGCCTGGTCTATTGACCATCTCCTTCCATGCTGAGAAATATGCCTTTTGAATGACACCAGAAACTAAGTCAATTATTAAAGTCAATCATCTTTTGTTCATATTGTGGCATCATCCTTGGATAAGGTAAAATGCTGCTCAATGCTAGGCTCCTACCAGCCTGAAACACATATTCTGAGAGGTCCCTAATGTCTCTCTTCATATAGTCTAGGGAGGTACGTCTCAGGTCCTTTACTCCCACATGGACTATGACTGAGTCATATTGGTAACTGTGGTCCAATGCCCTGAGTGCATGTGTAATGTGGTGGATCCTATCCCCTGACAAGCAACTGACTGTAACAAGCTGTGGCAGAGTCTGGGTGAGCTTTTCCAGTACAGCTTTGAAATGTTTTATTTTACCCCTTACATAGAAGGTTTAGTTCTAAGCTCCACCTCCTCAGTTCACAGATAATTAACCTTAACTGACCTGCTCTGACTTCTGTGTGACTCCTTAATTGACTTGTTCTAATTTCTGTCTGACTCACAAGAGACAGAGCTGTGTTCTCTTTTCAAGTTTTAATATGCAATTAAAAGCAGAATACAAGTAAAACACAGTGTAAAGAGAACAAGTCACAGTATACAAAATAAAAAAAGGCAATAAAGTAATATAAAGTACAAGAAATCAAAATCAAACTAACCTTTTCCTCACAACAAGCTTTGGCAGAGTCTGAGTGAGCTTTTCCAGTACATTGTGTGGAAGGCTTTATAACCCTGCACTGCTGAGGTGCCCTCTGATACTTTAACCCATATCTCAGTAACTACACAAACACCTGCATGACTGCATTCTCCAAAATGAGGAAAGCTTGGAGAGAGTGGAATTTCTTGTGTGGACTCCTGGCATTGAGCAGCAGCATCTTTAAGTTTTTTAAGGTTGGTTTTGCTGGGTTAGAAGATCTATCAGTTTGGCATTGCCTTAAAGCACAATGGGGGAGGACAATGTTTTAGCCCATATTCATTAACCTAGAGAAGGCAGGTGAAGGCCACCTCTGGCAAAGCATCATGGTCTTTTGAGCATATCCCACCATGCTAAAAATATTCTACTCCCTTAGATAAGACCATATTTTGGCATTGGCCTCGTAGCAAGTATAGTGCTGCTCAATGCTAGGCTTATTCTGGTCCTAGACATATAATACTACATGTCCATCATGCCTCTCTATATATAGTCCAAGGAGGAATGTCTCAGGTTATTTTTTCTCACATGAATTATGACTGAATAATATTGGTACTTGCAATCCGATGACCTGAGTACAGGTGTTCTGTTGTGAATATTGGCCCCTGATATGCAACTGACCATGACTTTCCCCTTAGCTTGTGAATGTGACATCTGAGTGTTATACAGTAAAGTCTCCTAATGACTAAAATGTTGGGTTGTATAGTGACTTGCTTTATGGGCACCTGTAGTGAGATGAGGCTGCATATGTTGTGGTGGGTGTTGGAGTGCTTTTTGGGTTGATGAGGATATTTGTTGTATGTGCAATTAATGGGAATTCTTTAGAGTTTATGAAGATTACATTTAAGAGCCTAAGCATATGTGGGTCTATGTGTCTGATCCATGTCTATATCACTTCAGTGAATATTTACTTTGTCGAATTGCTATTTGTTGAACCCACATTGTCGAAACCTCTCTTTGTCAAGTGGCCATGTCATTGAAGTTTTTCACAGGGAAAAGCAATGGCCAGCCAACCTAGTGCCTGTCACTAAATTCTAAAGATTTAAAACCCACCAAGGTGGGGGTGCTTCATTCACCTCCCCCCAATGTGGGGGGCTGCACCCCTAACTAAATGTTCCAACTCCGAGATTGCACTACAGTGGGGAAAAAAGCTAATTCCCAATGATGGTCAACCTTTCTTTTTTCATGTGAAAAAGTATGATAAAATGGCCATTTGATGAAGATAGGTTTCGACAATGTGGGTTTGATGAATATCGTTTTGACAAAGTAAGTAATTGCTTAAATGATATAGACCTGTCTGTTCCATACTGATTGTGATGGGTGTATTGTATAATGTGCACATTACTGACAACCTGATTGGAATTATGAGTGCTTGTATATGAGAGTCATGCCTCCAGTGACATTGCGTAATAACAATTCACACATACCTTATCAGTCTTTTTAAGAATTAGCTGTCCATCCATAAACAATGAGGTAATTGCTAAATTGACTTAGTAGGCCTATATCCACCTTGTTGGGTGTATAGACAGTAGGAGGGTTAATATATGTGGATACAGGCCTTTTTACTTGATCAGAAGGTTTCTGATGCAGTATAGAGTAAAAATAGGAGCATCTAATGTAAAAATCAGGTGGCAGTGATTGTTACTGCACAAGCTAGTTTCTCTTTGCATAACTAGGGACTGTGGGATTTTCAAAGGTAGTTTTATAGAGAACATGTCAATTCTAGGTGACTGTGTATAGTCAGACTACTGACAAACTCCACTGTGCTATGAGCAAAGTCACACAAACAGGTTGACCCTACACAGGCACAGAAAACTAACTAAATGCACAAAATAATATTGTGGTCAGAGGTTCACATGCATAATTTTGTCTCTGCTATTCCCAGCTCATAACAAACCAGGCTACCCCCCACCCCCCAACACACACACATGCACACACACTTCCACCAGAGCTCATTTCTGAATCTCGTTAATGAAAATACCAAAGATAAGGAAATAAGCTACAATCAGCTGAATAAACCAGAAAATACTCTCATAAAAATTACTCGACAAGGTAGGAGCCAGCTATGAGGTCAGTGAAATGCAAAGGCTCTTACAATGATAAACTACAACAAAATATAACAAATAATAAAAAAATGTAGCAGCAGCACAGTCAAAATAAGTCAGGAAAATGCAAAAATGACTAAAAGTACTTATCGTATGCATGAATTGCATTGGATTCAAGCTAAACTCTCAGGAAACAGCAGCGTGGTCACCGAGTGTTTGTGAGGTCTGTGGAAATGAGCTGTGCAAACAGCCTGACTTTATACAGGCACCGAAAACTGTCTAAACTCATAAAAATCACCTTTTGGCCAGTCAGAGGGTGACACAAACGTATTTCTCTGAGATTCCCAGCTCAGAACACACCAGGCTACCCGCACACCCTCACCACCACACTGCCACTATAGCAGCTTAATGAAAATCACAAAGACAATGCTGAAAGAAGAGGAATTAAGCTAAAAAGAACTGATTAAACCAGGAAACACTCAGATAAAAATTACTCAAGAGTGCAGGAGCCAAAAATGATGTCAGTGAAATGCAAGAGCACTTAACAATGGTAAAGTGTTTCAATTTAATTTTACTATTTTCTGCAGTACAATACTGCCAACAGGTAGTGGGAAAACATTTTCCCTTTCTCCAGCTTTATAACCATATAGGTAGATTTGACAGTTTAAGCTGTGTTTATTTTGTATTAATAGTGTGAGGGAGATTTATATTCCCCCCCTACTAATGGCAGATATCCTTCATCTCCTTATAAAGTCATAGCCCTCTTCTTCAAATCCTTTTAGAATGTCATGCGTATGTTGTAATATATATTGCAATCTTTCTTTAACATAATCTTAAAATGTGCCATGCTAATGTACACAATGTATGTATTTTTGTTGTACTTATATTATAAATAATCAATGTATTGCTCTCCTAAACTTTTAATATATCACTTTACTTTGTTACACACCAAATACTTTAGCCACAGTATAGTTGAGACTATATTCACTGATTTGGGTAGCAGCCATGTAACCTGTTTTGTATTGACTTGATCATTTCATGCAAAAGTGTTTTAAAAAAGCTCCTTTTCTTGAAATGCTTTTGAATGTATGTTAATGTTACAATTTGAGGTTTTCTCATTGGGTCCCCCTCTGTAAACTGCATGCACAGACTTGAGGCAAACTCAATTATAAAAACATAAAAAAATGCATAAAAATAGTTACCATGCAGTGTACTTCATTAAAGTTACCTTCACTGTGGATTGTTAGTTGGATGTTTCATTATGTCATCACCAACACTCACATTTTTGAACTGTTCCTTCTAAGCACATGCTTACTGTACCTAATTCACTAAGCTAATGTGCTGTATGCGGAATAAACTTTTTGTCCATTTGCACATGTAGGCATGTTATCATAATTGTATCATGTTGCTAAATTTGTGGACAACTTCAAATGTCTATAGTCTTAGGGGTAATATCTGTGCGATACTTTCTGTTTAGAATGGAGGCATAGATTGTCTAGGGGGGCACATCCTCTCTGTGGGGACATAAATAATTAGCTATTAGTTTTTACATTCAGGGTCTCTGCTCTGCAGCCAGACATGATTGCTAACTGGTACAGTTACAGAGAAGTTAAGAATAAATGAAAAGAACTGAACTAGCCATGTATGCTGATCGAGCACATCCTGACACTTATCCACTATTGTCAGTCTACAGGAAGAGGACACTGAGAGGTGAATACGGTCTGGAAAGGGCAAACACTTTAGACTGATATGCAGGATGCTAGAGTAAGATACTAAAAGGTTAATTTTAAAAGCTATAGGAGCTCAAAGGTCCAGGGTAGACAACATCAAAACACACACACACACACACACACACACACACACACACACACACACACACACACACACACACACACACACACACACACACACACACACACACACACACACAATATCAGAGATGCAGTTAATGCAGATATTACACATTGCAGTAGGAAGAACAGACTTTTTAGTTAGTACAAGGAAAACCTTTTAAGAAAAGTCTACCAATAATTTCAGAATGGGACTACACACTTGGGTAAATCTTAATAGGTTCCAGCTCCAGATTTTTCATTTAGTACTAAATTACAGTCCAGAAATGTAACATTATTAAGAGAAACTAGAATGAGTCATCCATTATATCCCTAAATTAAGCCTTAATCCAGTATGAGCTAAGTCAGTAGTTTTAACTGTTTAGTTGGGACTTGGAGTTCAGAATATTACTGTGAACAATTAAAAAAAATACATGCCATCAGACTGTGCAGCTGTGTCAAATTATTAACATCTTGAAAAGCATTTCCTTCCATAATAAAAAAAGTGCTGCAAATGCCTGATAACAGTCTCAAGGATAACAGAGAATATTTCAGAAATTAAATCTAGGCTGGATAAAAATCCTTGCATGACACACTTCATAAATAGTCCTGGATTTAAAGTCAATTAAATTAAATTTACTGTAACAGAAAAGGTTAAACTACTAATGTAGGGAAAAGGCTGAATATATTTTAAGTAAAGCAGAGACTTGATCATTGGGCTGTCATGTTTAAAACACCAAGAGTGAAAATCTACTTAAAGTTAATACTAAATGTATATAGGTGTGAATATATATATATATATATATATATATATATATATATATACACACACACACACACACACACACACACACACACACACACATATATATATATATATATATATATATATATATATATATGTATGGGTTTTATTTAGGTGCTCAAACTGTCATTTGTTTAACTACAGAAAATAATAACAAAAGTGACTGAATGTTTAAAGATTGCATACTGCCAGCCTTTTAAAGTGTGGGGACCTAGAAATGTGTCCTTTCTCCACTGTAGTAGGATGTTACATTTGGTATACATAAGTAGCAGGGGGAGTGGGGGATGCATGGGACTTCTACCCTTGCAAAAAAAGGGCATTTGGCATGGCATAGGATTCTACTGTACAAATTTGACAGCTTTGGAGTGGCTGCACAGTTAAATCACAGGTGATGCAAAGAATCCAGTAGGACAGAATACATGGCACCATATCAGATGAAAGGAGTGTTTTACAATGAGGAGCCACAAGGAACAGTATCTGGGAGGGGTATTCTCTATCTGTATACTGGACACTGTGGAGTGTTGAAAAGGAAAAGGTGTCCTATAGTCAAATGCTCAAAATATCTCATGCAGATAAAACTAACATCTCCATGCATAACAATGGTGCACGTTGTAATTCACTGTAAGGGCTGCCTCCAGTGCTCAGGACTGGTTACACAATATATTGTTGTCCTGCCACTTTTTTTTTGTCCCTGTTTCAGGAATAATGCAGTTGGAGATATTAGGCAGTCAATGTTTCAGACATAAAAGAAGGTGTGGAAATATTCTATCAAGGCAAAATGAATGCTATAAAGCATTACAAATTAAATTCAATACAATGCCTGCAATCTTTTGCATCCTTTCAAGAGTGACCTGCAAAAAGAATATGCAGCCAGAATATGAATGCTAGCAAGAAGGAAAGTGGAAGGGGACCCAGGACTTTTCTTAGTAGGCTATCTACAATCAAGCAAGCACTGTCTCAAAATGGTAAAAAAGGCAGGTGTCCAGCACAGGAAAAGTTCTAGCCAGCTGAAAGAAAAATAAATAAATAAATGGATAAATAAATATTTAAATAAGCAAGTAAGTGCATTAAAATAATTCCTATAACATAAGATTCTGTCTGCATATCTGAAGTAATATGAACAGACTAAAACACCATGGATTGTACTGGACATATTAAGGACAGAGGTAACACAGAAAAGCACGTTTCCTACAAAATGTTGCATGCTCTTCACTAAACACCATACCAAAATCTGTAGCGTTGAAAAAGGAGATGGGAGGGATGGTGGTTATTATGCGGCCAGGGAAAAAATATGAAAGTAACATTTAAGGTCCACAATGAAATACAAAGTGTCCAAGCAGTTACTTAGAAAATTAAAAGTATGCCTCATATTGAATATACTCAGAAGGGTCCTATATATATATATATATCAGTTAGGGGTCGCCACAGCGGAACTCCGGTCCGCTAATGATTGGCAGTAAATTTTTACGTGCCAAGTTGCCGGCCCTGATGCACAACCTTCAACGAAGGTACGCCCATTCATGCATGTCGCCACACAGAAGACGCTCTAGCTGAAAATCGAACAGGACAACATCTTACTGTGAGGTGACAAAGCTACCGCAGCACCACCACCGCAGTATGTATATATATATATATATATATATATATATATATATATATATATATATATATATATCACTGTCTCAATTTTTTGCAACAGCACGTCTGTGTTGACTGCTTTGAGGATGACTGTAGGGGATGTTTATTCCCTGACCTTTGTAGCACTTTTGACCCCCTGTCCTACAGCTGTACCACTTTGTGCCATGTCTAAATTCTGCTAATTCTTTTATTCTGGGTGGTAGTATGATTCCATACATATCCACATAGGGTGATATATGTGGATACTAGTAGAAGATTGCATTCTTCACTTGTGGGATATCCTTTTGTAGGCCCAAGCTTACTAGTGGGTTGCACACACATTAATATGACACAACCTCCACAGCCAAGTGTGCTGTGAAGCTTAATACACTGTACATCACTGGAATGGTGCATGTCACTGGCAGTGACACTGTCATACACTGGCAGTCATATCCTCTGCTAGGCCTGTGGCACTTCCACAGTCACAGGGTTGCAATCAGATGCATGCCATATTTGTAACCCTAAGTGTATGTGGGGCAGTATGTGTGCCTATGTGGTCAATGGATATATGGATGTCTTGAGCTGCCCTATATACAGTTGTGTGTCTAAAATGTGGTCTACTCTGGGTAAAATGACCCAACTGCCCCATGGCAATGCAGCAGCTACACGACCAATGTATATACCATCGCCTCATGTATGGCAGCCAGTACTGGGCAGTTTTATGTATTGCAGAGCAGTGGTATGCCATGTATAGCCTGACAACAACTTGAATACATATTTCTTTGTAATTGCAAGTTGTTATATCTGAAGGTGACTGCAAAAGAGAAAATTCTCCCAGGCAGAGAATGAACTCCTGCTGAAGGGCATTTGTGAGCATGAGTGGCAGATCCTTTGGAACAAGAGATCTAACCAGGCCTTCTGTATGCTTGTCTAGCCGAATCTTATATAGGACATCTTGTTGACAGCGATCAAAATTGTACCTACACACACGTCCAGAAAAATGTCACTGGCACTCTCACCAAGGCATGTAGTAAAATGCCATGCATAAGAGTGGATGGTCACAGGGGGGGTGGGGTCTGCCAACCCAGTCACCATTGTCAGACATGGAGGAGTTCCTGGCATCTCTGTCAAGGGTTCTGGGGAGTTCAGGATTCCACAGTGGAGTGCTGGGGTTGGCTCAGATTTGCAAGTGGCACATCAGATATCTATCTGAGAAGACACAGGTGAGTATGTCTGAACATGTGGTACTATATGCATTACTTGCCGAATTAATTGTCATTCAAGATATGAACATAACTTTGTTGTTTTACAAGAACATCAGGTGCACAAATGCAAAGGTAGTTGGCTATACATATTTTTACTATATTTTTACTAAGCACTCTATTATATAAGAATAGTTTCTCTGGGCTGTGATGGATTTCAAAATGCACATGTGCTTTCACAGGTGCAGTTTTGGCTGACTCTAACACTGTGGATATGGGCCTGCCTAATGTAGTGGAACTGTATGGCCCTGATGATGATGGCAGTCCAAACCTTGCACAGATGGGAGTTAGGATTTCAGTGGTAGATAATATGATGGGCACATCCCAAGCACATTTCATGCATACAGCTCCTGTGCCTATCCATCCCACCTCATGGCCTCAGGATGCCACTCAAGAACAGGATGAGGCCAAGACATTAGACAAGGACATGGTCTCATCTTCTGGGGCAGAGTCATGCTTGGTTGTAACTAGCTTCACTGAGTATGAGGATGAGCTTTGGGCTGACATGCTGGTGACCAAGCATGCCATGGGTACTGCCCCCCAGCTGAGATGAGTGTCTCCATGGTCACTACTTAGCATTAGAGAATGGCCGTAATAAAAAATCAGCCAAAGACCAATGCAGTGATAGCTAAACTGGTCAGGGTAGTATGTGGTCTCTAGGAAAGCTTGTAGGAATGCCTGGCCAGATATGGACCATAAAGGACAAGTAGTGTGCCCATCTGCAGCAGCCCATTTTAGCCATCATTCTTCTCAAAACCAGTTCAGCTCTGTCTCTGGTGGGGAATCCCTTTGTGGGTGGAGGAGGAGGGTCCAGTATAGGACTCATAGATAGCACTATCACCTCTACCCCACAATCCAGTTGAGAGGGCACTGTAGGATGTGAGAATGTGGATACAGATGCAGTGTCCATAATGAGCTTTTCCCAACATTTGCAATAATGAAGTACTCCAACCTCTGTGGGTGGACTGGATTATGCCTATGACATTCCCAGGAAAGGGCACCCTCACAGATGAGGAAATGTATGGTCAGTGCATATATCTCCAGTGGATATCCCAGAGCTATCCAGCAGACCCCAGTACAGTGCTGCATCATATGCTGGAGCTGTGCCCATGTATGCTGACAGACACCCCCCCCCCCCAAACATACAGACACACACACACACACTCACACACTCATCCAGACAGACATCAGCACCATCTGTCATCCAGCAGTTACAATATACTAGAGACACCACTGCACTCTGCGAACAATCTCTCAAGCTCCTTAAATTAATTTACCCATGCCTACATACTCACAAACAGCATTAGGCCTCAACACTACCCCTACTCACACACTGCCCCTTGTTAACACTTTTCACTTTGGGACTTCTCTCCTATGCATGGGATGACAGTCGTGCCCTGCTGACAATATTCTTTTACCTGGCTAGACAGTGATTGATGCAAAATGTGGTCAGTCCATGTTTAGCATAGCACAGCCTGAGTGCAGTATTGCATGCATCATTTTTACTGTTATGAGCTATGCTTACTGTGGCCCTTAGTTATGAATCAGGCTCTACCTTATATCCAGTATCATGTTTTCTGTGCTCACCTCTGTCTCACACATTCATCTTCTTCAGTTAACTCCATCACAGGTTGTTCTTCAGGCAGCTCCTCCACTGCTGAATCTAGCATTTACTCCTCCCAAATGGCTCTCTTCTGCTGTACTTGTTTCTGTTGCAGCATGTTATGTAACATGGCAGATACACTGCAAACATATTATTGCATGTTTCAGGATTGTAATGTGGTTCACCACCAAAGACATCCAAACAGTTAAAGTGGGCCTTTAGCAGTCCAAGCATCTGATCAATAATAAATCTGGTTTGTGAAAGTGCAATGTTGTATGCATTTTCTAAATCTGTGGGTTTCTAATTGGTGTCGTTAGCCATTGCTCCAGGGCATATCTGGCATTGCCTATAAAATGGCCCTGTGGAATATCATCTCACAAAAACCACTGACATAATTCATGCATATGTCAGATATGTGAGTCATGGGCACTGCCATGGTGGCCTGCTGAAACATTGTATATTATACCCTGTGCATTACAGACTACCTTTCTGTTGATGGTGTGGATCCCCCTATAGATGAAATAATGCTATCTCTGTAATATGGGTGTATTCAATGGTTTGCAGTACCTCAGGAAAAGGATTAAGTTATTAACTGCCTGCACATTCTTGCTTACCTCCTATGTGGTGTATGGATACTGTATATGCTAGTCCACATGTTCTAGCATTACACTGAGAAAGTGATGGATATTGCTTTAGGCAGATGCCTGGGTTACACCCACCATATTCCCTGTAAATTACTGAAATTTTCTTGATACTAAGATTCAGAAATCTACACATACCTTGTGTCTATAGGAAATGCTACTCAAAGGCCCACAATGAACTGTATACAATGAGAATACATCATCTCCAACACCTGCACGCTGCTCTATCCACTCAGTGACAGTTCACTATTTCTGTCTTGTGGATTGCATATGTTAAGTGTGGATGGAGGACTCAGCAGCACTAGGACTGCTGAGGTGCATTTCTTTGACTACCTGTAATCACAACGGCCTCTTCCATATACATACTGACTAATATGATGGCTTCCCCATACATGGTTTTACTGTCTCTCTTCTGTAACTCCAGAAGTTAATGTGGTCAACAACTGTAGTAGTAGCATTTGTCTCTCTCTGAAATATATGTATTTCTGAATGGCTCCACCATGTTGTTTACAACTGTTTGCATAAGCCATTGCTCTCATTTCTAGAAATGCTGTCATTTCCATTACAACACCATTTCCATAATTTGCAGGCTGCAGCATTTCTTAGCCACCTGCAATCACAGTCAGTGTGTCTGTGAATCAACCTGACCTGCAGGTGGCCACACTTCAAGCAAAATCAGCTACTGTGATATTTAAAATGTTATTGAAGACCAGTGATTGTGTCATTAATTCCTTCATATTTAAGGCATTCTTCAAAATTAGTCCAGAAAATCTGAAATGTGTGCATGGATGTGAACTATTATTTTGTTACTCTTGATGTACATTGTTTGTACATATTTTGTATCACTGGTTACATTCTTTGTGTACGTGATACCAAATGAGTCAGGTTTAGAGTATGTATAAATTATGTTAGACAGATGGAAGATTTTTGTAATGGAAACAATTAGATGATTGATTGAAATGTTAGACTTGGTGTTAACTCACATCTGTATGGACTTTAATGGAAAATCCTTTGGATAAAGAAAGTAGTAGCTATGGATGCAGAAACAGCTCTCAGCTATGTATGCCAGTCTATATTTAGCCTGTTCGGAAATGGTGTACATTTATAATTTTAAAATTTCAATTCATATTCTATTGTTGTAAATATTGCATAGAATATCTTTTTTCATTTGAAGATCCGGTGAGTTTCTTTGAATACAAGTACTGATGGCGTTAAATCTGCTTCTACTTACGTACTAACATTATTACTGTTTTTGGATGTCGATTTATATACAAAGAATAGAAACCTTGCAACTAGGCTATATAAGAAAGAAAATTATAAGTAATTGATATTTAAGATGTTATAATATGCACCCATGCTGGTTAAAAACAAATGTAATTAGAGAGCAGGCATATGAGTTAGTAGATTAGCTAAAGAACAAGAGCTGAGGGCCAGGGAAAACAAGATTCTGTATTTGCTATTTGTTGAAAAGGGATATCCCTTAGATTTGGCAAATGATATAATTACATCAGTTTCTAATGGCAGATTATCTGTTTTTAAGCACAACAAAGCAGGCAACCAGCAGAAAAGAGATAAGGAATACTCCTACAGGAGGAAAAGATGGGCACATCTATGATTTTATTTTTATAGAAAATAATCCCCACCATAAAAATGTAATAAGAAACAATTTGTAGAATCTCAGTAGCCATAAAAGCAATAGTAGACTAGTAGGGAGTAAAACTAAGAAGTGTAATAAAACTATTACAGAATGGATATAAAGACTCAAGATAATCCACAATCATGGTGGGCTATGTGTTAATTTGTCATGTGCCAATGATGTCAACATGTCAATGGCAATTTTTCCAGTTTTTCAGGTAAATGACTGTTGTATTACTACCCCTGGAAGAATTAGATGTAAGGCAAATAATACAGTTTTTTACATGTATGAGGTATGCAG
This sequence comes from Protopterus annectens, assembly GCF_019279795.1. Classification (NCBI taxonomy): domain Eukaryota; kingdom Metazoa; phylum Chordata; order Ceratodontiformes; family Protopteridae; genus Protopterus; species Protopterus annectens. The sequence continues at coordinate 295,228,463 of NC_056734.1, read as the reverse complement.
TGCTTTTTTGAAGGAAAAGAACTAAGTGAACAGGTAAAAATGAAATGGTGAATTTGAGACCTGTTGGAAACAAGAAAGTTAAGACTTTCACATTTCATTTGTATTTAAAACAAGAAATATTAGCCAGGATTCAGTAATGCATAACACATTATGCAATCCTGTTTCTAGCAGGATCTCTCAGTGTATTATGCCATAGTGTTTGAGAGATGATTACAAAAATGTGAAGGCTTCAATCCATAGCACTACATGTGTCCCACTGATAAAGGCTGCATGCAAATGTAGCAGTCCAGGATCACAGTGAATGCTAATTAGCTATGTGTGCTTCCACAAATCTTTTTTCCGAGAATCTGACTGATTCAAAGAAAAGCTGTGTGGTTATTTTTTGGGAGTGAAGGAAAAAATGTATGCCGTCTTTTTACAGTGTATATCCATTCATTCTTATGGCAGGAGTGGAACTGTTACTGACAAAGCAGAAACATATTTCAAAGCTGTGTAGGCTACATGCATCAAAGTTGTCACTAGGTTAAATGGTACCTGGACTGTCCCCTAGATTATCCCTCCCTCAAATATGGCTGACAAGCAAAATTAAAAAGAAAAAAAAGGCTGCTCTGTAAAACACTTCTTCAGGTCTTCAAATGGACCATCATTCAAATAATTTAAACACCCACACAACTGCCTGAGTCTTTAAATGGATTGAATAAATGAATAGCAGCATTATAGACATTAGAAACACTGGACATTCAAAACACTAAGCCTAAACACAAGTTCCGAAATGCTGTAAAAAAACATCTAAGCAATACATGGCTATGTCTGCGTAATTGTCCCCCGGTTGACTGTACTCCTCTCTTTCCCCTGCCTCCCACTTTTCTTTTATACCTAATTCTCCCTCTTTATCCACTTATGTTTCCCTACATCTCTATTCACTACTTCTACCTATCCTTTATTACCTATATGATTTCTATTGACTTCAACAGCCCAATAAGTTACTCTACACTAGGCAGATATTCAGCTGAACTGATGAGGGAGAACATTGCATCTTAAATGGATTTTTTACTCTGTATAGCATCAGGTGTATTCAGTAATCACTCTGATTCATAATGTCTTTTTATTCTAACTAGTCAGCTAGTACTCCTGGTAACTACATGTGGTAACAATATGTTTGTAGCCTTGTACCATGTTTATGCAACGTGTCGTTATTATGATCAATAGCTATGTTTATGTTTTATGTGGAGCTTTTATGTGGATCTCCACAGAAAAAGGGCCTTGGCCCAGCTGGACTAACCCGGTCAACAAATGTCAAATAAATAAATAAATAAATATCAGTGCAGAATTGCAGTACTGATTGAATTGCCTGTATTCCACTTCGGCATTGACAGTCGCACAGTCTCGCTGCTGTCAGTTGGCATCTGAGGTAGCATCCGCTTTCAACCTACCCTAGCTATGGTCCTGGTGTGTGTATGTGTGTGTGTATATGTATGCGTGTTCTGTGTGTGGGGTGATGGTATGTATGTATGTTCCTGTACAAGTGCAGGTTGGTAGGCAGAACATTAGCAAGATTACCTGCAACTGTTTAGTGTTCAAGTCAGAGACGTGCTAATGACCTACTAAATAGTTGTAGTTTCATGCGGCTTTATGATTTATTTATTTTGTTTTATTTTACATTTGCTTACCAGGAAAGTCCGACTGGACACAAGTGCTTTTTCAGCAGAGGCCTGGGGAGAAATGCTCCACATATTACAAAGACAAGATCTGACACAGTACAATTTTGTAGTTAGAGAAGAATGACATTTTCATGTACAAGAAGTAATTTATGATACAAGAATTAAGTGATAACACAAGATAAAGAAAAATAGATAAGTTTACAGTGATTATAGGAAGACACCATTAAGCAGTCTGGTTATAGAGTATCTATTCAGAGATATCATTAAACATTAAACATAGAGCAAAGGATTGAGTGTGGAAGGAAGATTAGGATATGAAGTATGATGAAAGAGGCTATTTAAGCTGAAAACATTCAGTTTAATTACCTGACAGTATTGGAGGGAAGGTTATTATGAGTGAGCGGATGTAAGATGGAGGTAATCTTTCCTGGTGAGTTACAATTACAGGTCCAATTTAATTGTGTATTTTAGGCATTTTTTGAACTGGGTCAAGGTAGTGATGGCTATTATATTTGTTGGAAAAGTGTTCAATTTTTTGGCTATATAGTTCAAATAGAGAGAAGCTCCTGCAGAGTTGTTGGCTATAGTGACTTGTAGAAGATGTTTGTTATTGGAATGTAGGACCCTAGTACTGGAGTAAAGTTGTATTAGGTTTTGTGAATGATAGGGTTGTCTTGGGGTAAGAAAGTATTTTTTGGGTTAGTATAAGTTGGTTATAAAGTAGAGGTTGACGATGTTCTAGCCAACTGAGTTTTTGTAGGGGTGAACTGTGGTGATTGAGATGTGAGCTATTAGAGGTGAACTTTGCTATTTTGTTATAGCAAACTTCAAGCTTAGATATGTCTGATTTTTTGAGGATGGCGAGGATAGGGGAGGCATATATGAGTGTGGACAGGAGGTGCCTTTGTGCTATTTTGGCTTTAGCGCTGTTTGTGAAGAATTGTTTGTTTCTGTATGTATGATTTTTTTTTTTATGTGGCTTTATGATATCTATCAATCACTTTATGCTGCTATTATGCTGTTGAGCACTTAGAAAACTGCCCAGACAGCACTGGTGGTGATATTTTTTTACAATTACCAGCTGTTGGCTTATCTTGTTTTAAGAAAATGTATTTTTATTACATTTTAAAGTCATGTGATCAGCATTGCTCTTCAAAGGTTAAGTAATATTTTTACTCACTTTTTAAGGAAGTCTATGTTAGATGAAAGCATTTGGTTCATAGTGAAATTAAACACATGAAGTGCATAACATAATACTGTGTCTTTTTGTTTTCTGAATTATTTGATCATTTGTTCTGATGAAGTTCCTATGGTTAGGAATTAAAGTGCTCAACTTTCTTTAATAAACAGTTTTTATATTTATCTGGTGCCGTTGTGTTTTCGGCCGTTGCCAAACGAGATTGTAAGAATTAGGAGTCTTGTGATTATCCCAAGAGTTGCCTTTCATTTATTAGCCTATTTTAATTGGTCAGTGATTTACTGTATACATCTCCATTTGTTCACTGATTTAATTTTTCAAATGTGGTAGCAAGGCAAGCAGCCATGGAACTTATGAAAGTTCTGGAGACACAAGAAGCAGGATTTGTTTTTGGTGAAAGAATAAGAAATACAGTCTTAAGTTAATTCAAGCATTTTGCTTTCACAAAAGACAGGAACATTGTAAAGCAGGGTGGGTCAGACAATTATTAAATCCATATTACTGAGTATTTGTAACGTACCTTACTGATAAGAGTTTGCTCAGGGTGCTGTCACAGTATGAGTAAAAACTGAATGATTTCAACAACTGGCTGCTTTCTGGTGTCATTCTAAGAGGATCCAATTTTTGTCAGTTTGGAAGGACATTGTTAAGAGACCATGGTGCTTTGCCAAGAATGGTCTACATGCCCTTCTAGGCTTTTGAATACAGGCTAAAACTTTATCTACCCCCATAGTGCCTTTTTTAAGAAATACCAAATTGACAAATCTACAGACATAGCAAAATCAACTCACCTGAGCCACAAGGTGTTACTGCTCAATGGCTGGAGCCTAAACAAAAGTCTAAACTCCCTCCAAACCCTCCTCACTATTGAGAATATAGTCATCTATGCAGTTACCAAGACTTGGGTTAAAGCGGCAGAGAGTACCCTGGCAAAGCAGGGTTTGAGTGTATTTCACACTTTTATACCAGACACTGCACAGACAACAGCTAAAACAGGAGGTGTCTCAATATACATCAATAATAAGCTTACCTCTAGGGTGGTCAAACAGGATGATTCACTGGAGTTCCTCCAACTGCAGATCACTATAGATAAAATCCCATACCATACCCTCCATGTCCGAAGAAGCTCAGAATGCATACTTGGACCTCCTGAAGACAAATATGATCCAACCTAACACCTTACTCATGGAAGACTTTGATTGCTGAATGTGTCTGGTCAGGTATATACCAAACAGGGCATTATGCTCTATGATGGGTCTAATGAGGGCAGAATACAGTGGTATGATGAGGTCCCTGGACCTACATGCAATGCCCATACTTAAGTTGAGCAACATAGAAGGATTTTCTTACTACCTTCGACACCATCCCCCACTTTGGAATCATAGATAAACTTACTAAGCTGGGCAATAACCCCTGCATCACTCGATGGGTTGCCAACTGGGTGACTGACAGAACCCAGACTGTAAAAGTAGCTGACTCCAAATCCATCTCCAGACAAGTGACAAGTGGAGTACCTCAGGGTTCAGTCCTGGGACAACTCTTGTTTGGCATCTACTTCTCTGAAGTACAGGCCAACACTAAGGGACACTGGTTAACAAAGTTTGCAGATGACTGCAAACTGGGAGCCATTATTGAATCCCCAAAGGATGTGGATATTCTACAAAAGGGCCTTATAGAAACAGATGCTTGTTGCCAGAGCCATGGGCTGAAGCTCAATGCCAAGAAATGTATAGTTATCCCCCTTTGGGAAAAAACATGTACCCGTGAATTACCACATAGTTGGCAGTACACTAAACACTGAAAGTGTGATAAGAGACTTAGGGACACAGATGGACAGTGGTCTCACTTTCGATAACCGCATCACCACAACAGTCAGGAAATCCTTCTGTGTGGCACACCTCATCACTAAGGGCTTTTCATCCAGAAGAAAGGAGATCATTGTCCCTCTGTACTCATCCCTCATTAGACCCATTATAGAATGCAATGCCCCGTTTGGTATGTACCTCTCAAGGCATCTGAAACAACTAGAAAGGCCGCAGAAATACCTCACTAAAAGAATCACAGGCATAAAGCAGATGCCCTATGCTGACCATCTAAAAACATTCCACCTATACTCTGTCGCATATCATCTACTCAGAGGCAATCTCTGCTTAACATACAAGACCATGTCAAACTCAGAGCTGTTGGACATGCTACACTTAAAGAAAACCCAATCTCTCTCAGACACCCACTCCAGGGATCTAAACCTTGTGATCACAATGAACAAAACATGCTGGAGGGATAGGTTCCTGACCCAGAGACTCCCCAGACTCCAGAATAGACAGCCCATACATGTCAAGCAGTGTGCCTCTTTGGCCCTCTTCAAAAGGAACCTTGATGATTGGATAGAAGAAAGGAAATTCACCCCGGGGATCATGTCAGTCACCCTGCTAGACAAGGGTCCAGGGAAGTAAATACTGTGAGAAGAAATAGCCAGAGAATTGTTATGGCTAGGCTTGTATAGGCCCTAGGACTGATAGCCTAGTACCAACCTATGAACCTTAGACACATATTAGTTGAAAGCTAGGTTACTACCTACATATGTTCTCATATCACTAACAAGCGAGTCATCTCTTAGGAGTATGTTCCTGGTTGCAAAAGGTACTATAATACATATTTTTGGCACTGAGTTTTAAGCTGTGGCTTTGGCACCATTCCTTTGTTTGTGATAAACCTTCTAGTAGGGTGTTTGCATCTTGTGGAGATTCTTTGACTGCTCCTGGTTTGCAGTCATCTGTGAACTTGTTCAGTCAGAGGCTTTTGACATTGGCTTTGACTTCAGAGAAGTAGCTGCATATGATTTAGTGCTTCCTGAGAATCCAGGACATCAGCAAAATGATGCACTTAACAAAAAAGTGGTATAACTAAGCACAAACTGATGAAAACACCATTGGTGGAATTATAGTCAGTGAAATAACATTTAACGAAGATTGTATGCAGTGAAGTACTTCAAGATTTTTTTTAGAACTGATAGAGAATAAAGATATTCCTCATTAAGCAAATCTGAAAAATAATGGGGAAAACACAAACAGCATTATACATAATTTTATTTAAAAAATCTGAAGCTAGTCACCAGTGACAGATGTTTATCAAAGCAAGACCCTATACTGTGTTACTAGTAACAGTGCTTGAATTATGTAATCGTTTTTCAGATATATATTTGTGCAGTTTTAGATAAAGTCATGTACAATGCAAATACATTGTGCAGTTTTAGATAAAGTAACGTACAATGCAAATACTTAAGTGTTATATGAATACACATTCTCCCACATCAGGTATTACAGTCATAGACATATAATGAAGTTATAAGAAACAGCAGCTTTTAAAATTATTGTTTTGATAAAAACAAACTTAAATAATTTCACTCAGTGGTTTCACTATGTGGGTTTCAAAGACAGCCTGCCTGAGAGACGTACTTATATAACAGTAGCAGGCAGTTGATGACAGGCTCCACATACTCTCCCAGAAATACCTACAGTAGGTGAGCATGCAGTAGGCATTGACCTATCACTTGCATCACAGTCTTCTGGAAAGCTCCACCTGTACAGCGGTTGGAATATTGCAAATGCTAGAAATTAGTACTCATTACCCCATATTGCACCAGGATCACTGCCTGTTGATACTAGAAAAAGCTGAGCATCATTTATAACCATGAGAGAGCCATGAATGAAGGTCAGTCTATGGGCTGGAGGAGAGCATTTGCAAGATGTTAGTAGTTAGTATCAAAACATGCACCATGTTCCCTATGAGCTCTGCAAACAAGAAGTTAGAGAGTGCACTAAAGTTTGACCTGTGGAACACTCACTCACTCATTAATTGCTACACATCATCCTTAGTAACTCATTGCCAGGTTATCATCCTATAAGGAAACAGTGCAGCAAACAGTACTAATTGCTTTGCACAGCTCGTTAACCGTGACCAAATACACAGCGGATGCTTATGTGTGTAGGAGGGAATGTCACATGCATGCATGGTGTGAAATCTTGAAGATAAACATTCTGTTTATATATCTTTCACACTTCATATCAGAAAGTGCAATAGAGTGACCCTAGAATAAAACTACCAGATTTGCTACTAGTCTTTCCAGTAAAACATGCCACTCTATAGGCTTCAGCAAATTGCCCTGGCTAGAGCAGGTTAACACCCTAATTTTCTCTCATTTTAAATAGTACAAAAAATCCTATATAAATCAGAAATATGTCCTGTCATTAGTGACCAGTACAGTGGTACTTCCCCAGCAAAAGAAACAAGATCTAAAAATTAGAGTTTAATTCTTCCACAAAATTCTGCCATTTGTCATGGAGTCACACTTTCCTAGCTAAACTAAGGAATACAATTCCCACAGAACTTATTCATACATATATCAGTCCTTCAACAATATCAAGACCAATTAAAAATAATCCTAGACAAGATGTATCTGGCCTTTCCCCTTGCCAAATAGATAACGTCTACTCCCATATATTTACTTCATACTCTATTTTTCATTAGCTATAGAACACTCCCAAACAAATAACATGCAAAACCCTTTGTGAATTTTTCTGCTGTTCTACAATATCTTCTCTATTTATTTTTTTGCTGTCTTCTCTAAACAATCAAAATATAAAACCCCTCTTCCTAACTGTTCTGAAAAGTGGCCTCTTGTTATTTTCCATCTCGTCACTAACACTCGGTTAGCTTCATTGGGCTGGTCACAGTTTGTTGCCAACCCCTAGACGCAGACAAACTGAGCTAGCATTTCCTGTATGTCTAGTAAACTGGTTTGTTAGTGGGTGTTAGTATAAGGCAATTACATATATAAAACCTGTACCTAAAAACCTCCTGTTCAAAGTAGAGGGACACATAGATTTACAGATGGCTTTATTTTGAGGATCAGCAATTACAAGAAATAGACCTGAATAGATTCTTATTTCTCTTTATTTAAAAAATCCTTATAACTGAACCATTCACTGATAGCGCAGTTGTTTGATTGTTATGTATGTTGGGTACTCATCTAGTAAAACTAAAACCAAACCTCACTAGGATTGTTCTTATGGACCACCATGGCTGAAGTCCTTAGTGAAGTCTGTCAGGTAAATCAACATTTCCTGAGTACCCCCTTTGAGTAAACTGACTTGAGAAATAACCAGATGACATGACTGTCAGGCTTAATCTAAGACAGCATATTGCCTTTTCTGTTGTTTAATCAAACTGCTTTATTCCTCTATGACCTCAAAGGATCTTTATCTAGTCTGGAAAGAGGTGCAATAAATACCTCTGTGATTTCTACTGGAATAGTCCTACGGGCCACAGCTCCCTGGATGGCTCTATGAAAGGAGAGGGCAGAGTTCAGCATTTCCCACCATCCAGTTTTTGAATGGTTAGTTATATTTCATCTAGGGAGATAGGTGCTTATTTGTTTATTCACTTTAGCAGAAGAATTCTTAAATTGTATCTACAGCTCCTGAATGCAGTTATCAAGACATTTTAACTTACACCTCTGCTCTTGCCTACTAACCAGGGGTGTAAAAGATTACAGTAACTATTCAGTGTAGTGATGTCATGAATTTGTAAGACCACAGACCCCATCTTGATGATATTAGATGTTTATAGAGAAAGAAAATTGACAATGTCAGTGGAAATTAAAAGACAAGAACTAAACAATATGTTTTTCTGAATCAGTCCTTTTGAATCAGTCCTTTAGGAACTCCCAAATCCATTCTGTCCCAATCTCAGTTATTATCTAACAGCTTTACACCACTATTTTGGTCACCTAGCATTTCTCTAATCTATTCCACTATAAGCGTGTTGACATTCATTGTTATTAGGCTGCTAATGTCTCTCCCACCACCATGTCTCAGTTAATTTCAGTTCATCAAACTCTACATCAGTCTGTCTGCTGAAAGTGTCCCTCAAGGATCTGTTCTAGCACTTTTTCCCTTTTATATCTACATTAACAAAGTTTCTTTGACTTAGCTTATCTTCTTCTCCTACTTTATGCTGATGATGTGACCCTATTCCTCTCATACCATTCTATCTCTTCTCTTGAACTCAAACTTCAGGCTGATTGTCATGCCCTTATTCAGTGGGTCAATGACAATTATTACTATCCACCTGCAGTAGACACACACAAAAAAATCAACCTTCCTATTCTGGGCTAATAGGATCTCTTTTTTTTCCGTCTAGACCCTGTACAAATACCATAGGTAAAGGTATCTTACTATCTCAGCTAGAATGCTGTTTCCTGCTAACTGCTGCAATTTCTAACAGAAATATATCCACCATTCAGTCCATTGCAAATGCCATTTGTGGATTCATACTCTATCTCCAAGAAATGAACACCACTACAAAACCACTGAAAACCCTAACTGGCTACCTGTGAAACAATGTGCTGACTTTCTACTTGCCTGCCAGCAATTTAAACTTATCAAGAATGACACCTTCACCCATTAGCTTCCAGACTATTCAGAGATGCACCAATGTACATCCTTAGACATCCTAACCACTCATGTCTTCCTCCAAACCCCTAAACTAGGCTTCACTGCACAGAAAAATGCTGTCTCCATTCCTGATCCCAAACTGTGGGGATCTCTCCCTTCCTTTCTTACCCCATTTTCCATCTGTCAGGTCATATAACCTAACGCTTTCATTTTCGTCTTCCATCTATATACCTTGTTCTGACTCTAATCTTGATTGTAATATTTTCTGCATGCCAGCTCTGATTATAGTCTCTATACACTGCATGCATATATTGTGCTTTTCATGCAGTCTGTATATAATGTCCAAATAGAAAAAAGAAAGAATGGCAGGTACTCCACAACAATCGAAGCAAACCTCTGAATGTATAACAGATCAAACTCTTTATTTCACCAAGTAAGCACTTTCGCGTCTCCAAGGACGCTTCTTCAGACTTAATTTATATGTTGTCTTTATTCCCTCAAACCAACTATAATATTCACCTTGTGTGTGTGTGTGTGTGTGTGTGTGTGTGTGTGTGTGTGTGTGTGTGTGTATATATATATATATATATATATATATATATATACATATATATCATTTTGTCATTCATTCTGCATGCAGTGTCATGTAACTGTTGTGTTTTCCCTGGCTGAGACTAAAATGACTCCAGTGGGATCAGTGATCTAAGCAGGTTTAACAAATTCAAAATAAAATAAATAAGTAAAGACATCATGAGGCAACGAGTCAAAAGCTTTGGCTAGCTCGAAGTATGTAACTACATACAATCCACTAAGCATGTTCTAGTGGTTCTAACCTACTAATAAATGGTCTCTGCATATCATTAACAAGTTTTACAAACATCTTTCAAAACAAAAAGAGCAGCACTGAGACAAACAGGGCAATGATTCTGAATCTGTTTATGAATCTACTATGCCATCCAATTTCAGCAGTGACGCAATAAATCTCAGTGAGTTTCTATTAGAAGGATTCATGCATTTCATAATTGTTTAAGAAGAGAGATGTTCTATAATTTTAGTGAGAAACAATTGGAAGAGCTAATGTTGTTTTGTTGCTTGAAGAACATATGCAGGTTAACTGGTATGAACACTATGTGGGTATTTTGGTGCAGTCTTCAGGATATGCAGTGAGGATGTAATCAAAATACTCTTGATTACTCTGTAGGAGGATTGATACCATTCATTTTACTCCATAACTATATCCAGCAAAGCATCTAGAACCAGGATGAATTTCCATTTTTAAATATTATAGTTTGCAGGGATTTGATAACTCCTTCCTTATGAAAGGATATGCAAAGTTCTACTGACTGTATGCTGGGACCATATGAATTAATAACAGCAGTAAGTCCTCTTGTCATTAAAAAAATCATTTTTAATCTGCTGAGCACCTCTTCATGTAATGGTATTGCTAGTGATTAAGAAAGCTTGACTTACACTTTCAGAGTTTTTTCTTTGAAGAAACTTCCATCCATCTCAACCTATTTAGATAAATTAAGATTATTATTTTTAAAGGTACCAAGTCTACTAACAGTGAAGGAGTTGTGTCGGTCTTACTTATGGGGAGGATAAGCTGTCATTCAATCTGTCTATGCAAAGGGAAAAAATATCTCTCATCTGCAACAAATTAATAGTTAGAAAGTTTTACTAGCCAATATGCAAGTAAGACAATCTCCTGATTGAGTGAAAATACAATGCACAGACTATTAAATTGCAAGGCTAGTAAGTAACCAGCTAGCCTGTAATAATGTTGTCTATTTTTTTTTCCTATGATGGCTGACCTCAATGTTCTAAGAGATAAATACTACTGTCAACATTTTTGTGTAGGTCTCCCAAGTCCTTGCACAGGATAGTAACCTAATGTAATCTTACACAGAACCTTTAGAGAAAATAATACACCTGTGTGAGACAGGTATGTTCCACTCTGGGCGTTATAAATGTAGGGGAAGAGTTATCATGAAGTGGCTTATATACAACAAAGACTGAAACCACCAAGCCCTCCTTTTTCAGGCAGAGCACAGATAGAGTATGATGTGGTAAACTGTACTAATAGAGGAGCTGTGTATAACTTCTATAGGAAATTAAACAAGTATTCCCTGCTGCTCTTGGTATGACATAGAGTAATATGAATAAGTTAAACCAGGAAAGACAGCAAACATAAAAACAATAAATAAATACATAAATAAAAATTAAAAAATTAGACTCTTTCCTGACCCTCTTTGATAGTAGAAGGGCTTGTTCAGCTTAAGAACAGTAAATGGGGTACTATTGAAGCCTCAGGAAAATCTGCTTACAAAAATGGGATGTCCTGGAAGGAACTCAAACAAGATGACCACTTGATCCCGACCTATAACCTGGACTGAGTGTCTGTGATAGAGTCCAAATCTCTTGAAACAAGGGAAAAAGAGGATATATGGGATTATATATGGGATATCTGAGAAGTTCTATCCAATTAAGATTCCATTAGCAATTAGATGCTGAAGCGTAGCTCTGTGTTTGATGGATGTTGTTAGTGTTAAGTCATGGACCAGGACAAGACAGCACTGTGCAGAATTACAGAATATGGTAGAATACTACACATGATAAAAATGAATTCAGAGAGAATGAATTTTAAGCAAAAACAATAGAGGGACAGGCAACAATAGATAAAAAATTAAGTGGCACTGTGTGGAGAAATACCAGAGACCAGCTATCAGAATGTCTGGAAAAGTTGAGATTGATAGAGAAAAAAATAAATTTGATACAGCTGGACATACATAAAAATTTCACAGGCAATCAAATCTGAATATGAAGGAGGACCAGAGATGAGGAGTTGCCTGACTTTTTCCTAGGATGGATAGCAATTACAATTGAATAACCTCGAAGCTAGACAATGTGCTTAGCAAAATACCAAGGATACAAAGAGGTAGACCTAGCATATTCTAAACAGATTCTACTCATTCATGTCAAAGAATGGCTATTTAATGCAGCCAGGAGGTAGAGGCCAGAAATAACAGAGCTTGCTGGGAAATCAGAGTATTCCCTGACTACTCACCACGGCTGCATCAAAGGGGAAGGAGAATAATATATTGAGGGGGTACACAACTGAAGTATCCATCCAAATATTGCAGGCTTCCATACAGTTTTGAGAAGCGCAACTATGTCTTAGTATCTGACAACAGAAGAAATAATGATAAAAATGTTCACAGCAGAATGCCAAAAGAAACATGAATAAAGATTGCAACAAAGATGCAAAAATGGAAGCCCTATGCAGTATCTGAAGATGACCAGTCAAAGCTTTCTCAAAAGAGAGCTAGCACAGAGCATACCAAAGATAGTGGGGGAATGCAAAGTATACCAAGGAGGGTATAAAGAGGCAGGTGTAGGTAACATTTATGTATCATTACTTCTCATGCCTTGACCAACAAAGCTTGTGATGTGCATTGCCTTTCAGCAGTTGAGCTGCATTATGTTGTCTCCTGATTATATTCTTATGCTGACATATCCTGCAATTACTAATCAGTATGTTTCACAGTGGTATCCATGGATAGTAAGGCCTGGGCTATTCTCACAGTATTGCCAACTGGCCTTTGTAAGGTCACTGTGGACAAAGTATACAATGCTCTGGATACCTTTGTCTCTGATTGAAGGTTCTGTCTAACCAGGATCTCAGGAGCTATTAGATTGATAGAGCACAGTTCTCAGTCTCACCAAGATCTCATGAACTATTATATGTCTCTAGATGTCCCCTTCTAAGTTCTCAGTCTGATTGAATATGTCTGGAATAGTTGTTTCCTCACACTTTGAAAGGCTGCATTACAGAGTGAAACAGCAACAAATAGTCATCTGCAAGCATTTCCTCAGCTCAGATTATAGCTGGTAACTGAGAGACTTGTGACATATTCTACACATACAGATATAGCTTTATTGCAAATTAACAATCTTGTCTGAAAGAGGTTTGAATCATACAAACTTGTAATTCAGCTGCATTAGAATGTTGCTAGCCTTATTTTGCATATGCATGCCATGGACTTATTTTGCCATGCTTTATCAGTGGCATTTCCCTTGTACACTCTTACCACAAGTGTAGCATCCTATCTCTTACTTCTACTTGCTGCTTCATTTCATCCATAATATTTAGTTGATAGTTTACATTTATATTTTAATCATGCAGAAAATAATACAAAACTGAATGCTACTGTTAGCTATGAACAAATTCTTATAAAACTATGCAGATTTAGCTTTTGTAAAACGTGCTTAGAACTCTTAGCTGCTTCATATATAATATATTTGCAAGGCTCAGCAGTTATATTGTTAGTTCATCAACATGAAGGTATCTGGACAAGTTCAATTAGTCAATTCATTTTGTGTCCGGTGTTACATCCTTGAAGTGCTCTACATACAATTAAGCTGGCATTGACACTAAAAATATTTTCATTGTCTTTTTCTGTTTTATTTGAGAACAGTACAACTAATGTGGAAACATGGATTTTCATTTTCATACTGTCGTTAATGCCATTCATAAATGCATAACTAGTTATTGTAAACAATGCAGAAGTTGTAATTATCATGAAAGGACAGGCCGTTGTTAGAAATAAGATGCCATGAAATGAGTAAAAATTAATAAGAGCAATGCTAAGGAAGCATGAAATTAAGCTGTGCTTGGTGTAATTAGGTTTACAAATAGTTACACACCAGTGTTAATGGCCAAAAATACTAAGATACGACAGCTTTTATAAAAATGTAATTGATGGATTCCAATTTCTGTCAAAAACGTTAAACCAAGGATGCAAAGAAGAACTAGAATACACTACACTATATAATAATGTAATAGAAACAATATGCTTCCCCTACAGGCAAAATTACTGTTTAAATATATATTAAGTGCAATTAGTTCAAAACACATCAACACCGAATACAGCTAGGCATGCATCTGCATGTTTAAGCAAATAACCACACAGCTAAACAGGTCATTGCCTCTGAATATTAAACTGTGTTTGACCCTAATATTGGCAAGCTTGAGGGGAATTAAGAAAATTCTGGGAATGCTTAGCAGAGTATTGTGATTATTTTAAACACTGCATAATTAAGTGTAAATATATAATAATGATGTGGACAGAAGTAATCTCAACAAAATAGCATTTTTCCATCTGACCACATTGCAAAGCAGTTCTGAAGTCTGAAAGACGTGATCAGTTGTAAAGATCACCACAGCAAAACAAAGATTTCAATATAAGCAGAAATATAAAAAGTTACACCTGATGCAAAGCTAGGCAGAAGAATATATAGTCATCTAAGAAAAGCATAGCAATTCTACACAGACACCCTTCTTGAGAGTAATGGATCAAAACTAGAGTATGAACAGCAATACTACATAACACATGGTCATGTTTAAAATGGGTATGTGGGAAGATGCCCACATTTGTGTTTACTTGTACACATGCTATACTGTTACAGTAATAGACAATATGCCGTGTATCTGAACATTCTACCATATTGTGGACTACTAGAATAGACATATAACAAATCCAACTATAAAAGTATTTGCAAATACTTTATTACAGTCTGACTGACACCGTGATCCACCAAAAATAGATACATTTTATATAAAACAAAATATGTGCCATGTGCCAGCATGCACAAATTACACAAACACACTGCAGAAAAAGCAACATATAAAAAGTATTCATATAGTGTGGCAGTGATCCCGATAATGTGCGAAACAATTATGACACATGATTAGAAATAAAGCCTTAGATAAAAACACTGCTTATAAAATATAGCAGTATGCACAAGAATGAAGATGGCTGAAATACAACACTACATTTATTAATGACCATATGCACTCAGGACCCAAACTCTTGGATGGTAATGTATAGCTTGAGGGCAATGACAGTCAGTGTGGTGTTAAAGGAGTTTCACACACTTGAAGAGCCTTGCTTTGAGTTATAAAGGTTTGGAGCTATATGACTGAAGGATGGCTGCAAGGTGTTTCTAAACAGTAGATATACTTTAGGAGACAAATACTTTATATTGAATCCTGTTTTTCCTTAACTGGATGATTTTAGTTCCCTGGTGGAGATGTACTTGGACAGAACGTGTTAGAGGCCAAGGCAGAATCTGATGTATATTGATTTGTGGGTAACAGTAATTTGTAAATAGGTGAATTTGTTTTCCTTATGTCATCCTCTCAGACATCATCCAATTAATGTTGTTTACAATGCAGCAGAATGAGTAAGGATTGGTTTGTCCTCTATAAATTAACTATTTGTATGTTGACTTGAATTACTCAGTTACATTTTTCTTTAAGTTACCATGGCTTATCCTGGGTTAATTTCTCCAAGGCTTTTGGTTTCTAATACCATGATAGGAATGAACTCCATTCTTAAGTCAAAGTATGATTTAAATTTGTAAAAATAGTTTACAAACAAAAAAGGCCCAAAATGTGCTGAACAAACATCTCACCAAGTATAAAAGACAATAAAATCCAACCAAAACCAGCAAGATGAGTCAAGCCCAGGCTGCATTCATAAAAATAAGACTCTTTATTATAAATTCAGAATATAAGCACTTTCACAGTCATACTAACTGCTTCTTCAGATGTATAAAACCTTGTTAAAACTAAGGATTTATATAAGAACATCAATGAAGATTTCAATTAAAACCTCAATGCACTTAGAGACAACACTCTATAAAAAGAACACAGAAACATAAACCAATTGGAATAAAGTTTGAAAAATTGCATTGTTTAAATCTTTGATGTTAGCCAAATGTGCCCATAAATGCTCCTTTTACAATTCATACAGTTACATATATCAGTAGTATATGTAAATATGATTGTAAATTCTTTTTTATAAGACCCACTGCTTCTTCTTCTATTTGAACTGTCCAGGTATCCTTCTTCCACACTGCTCTCATTTCTGCCTGCAAATTCTGGTATTTTATGGCTTTGTGTCTGTCTATACATAAGACACTGTAATAACTGGGTGTAGCAGTTTCAATGACCAATGCTATTTTTGTCTTATTTTCATGGACTTGTATATCTGATTTCCTCGCATGTATTTTCTTAACTGCTGGAAATGAGTGCTCCTATATGATATAAATGTCATCATTCTCTGTAATTCTTTGTGGCTCATGTTTCCTGTGCTTCTCATCTACTTCAGTATTGTACTGTTTGCACAATCTCCAATGTGACAGTCTGCACATCATTATGCCTTTCAGTATACAAGCCCAATGCCATTAGTGTGTCACACCCAACAAGCCCACTGCCATTAGTGTGTCACACCCAGCAACAACATGTCTGACTTTTAACAGCTCTGCTTGATAGAAACTGTATTTGTCTGTTTCTTCCACACGGTTTAATGGACTTTGTAAACCAACATGTACGTACTCCATTTTCTTGGGCTGCCAGGATTAACCATTCATCTTTTTGTTTAAATTCACCTCTCCTTAATCATTCTATCATCAGATCCTGATTGACATGAGGTTGTTCCAGAAGTTTTCTGTACTTGCAACTATATTTATGCCTTTTCCACATTTTTTGCCTTCTCATCTGCTCCTACTCCTTAATTTTTTTTCTTTTGTTGTTTGGCACAGTTGCTGCCTTATTTTGACTACTTCCGGTTTGATTCCCATTGCCACTTAGCAGTAGTATGTATCTCCTAAACTAAGCAAAGAACTCATCTTAGACTTGTTCTCTTCATGTTTTAAAACTTTCACTATATTTGGATCTGGTGAAGTCAGCAGATATGAATGCATTCCTCCAATTGTAGATCTGTACATGTAATCAATTTCTAGGATGCCTTTACCTCATTCAAAATGAGGAATAAATGAACTTGGCATACACTGATTTTTATATATCATTTGACAGGTGCAAATCATTTTGATTGACTAGCATTGGGGGCCAATCAATCACCCCTTAACAGTAAGTTAGAACAGGAAAACTAAACTGGTTTATAACTTTGACTTTGTTCCTAGATATCAGGGCTGTCTTCAGTAATAATTCTACTCTTCTAAAATATTCATTGCTGAGTTTCCTTTGCATTTATTCATGTTTTATTGTCAATACTTCTTCAATTCCTACATATTTATATATGCTCCCCTGCTAACTTTCCTTTATATCACACTCTTGTCCCTGTCTGATATGTTCTTGGTGTTGCAGCTTTCCTGCTTTAAATTCTGCTTTAGTACACTGATCAAGACCAAATGACATTCATCGTAATTTGTCTTGATCAATGTGCAAAGCAGCATGTATTATCTGAGATAGTTTTGACTACTTGCAGTTGTGCTTTCAGCTCCTCAGCTGTTGAAATATACAGTTTAATTGATTAAGTACAATGGAAAAGAGCAGCACAGATAAAGAGTCACTCTGGAATATCCCACTTTGAATTTTTATCACTGGGATAATAATTTGCCCTTTATCATGGCTTGGCTGAAAAATGGTTTTCCATTGTTTCATGATACTGTAATATAATTGATCAATGTAGGATGTATTGTATACATCTGTAAGCACTTCTTTATCAATGAATGTGGGGTGTTGTCAAATGTTTTTTTTTTTTAATCTATCCATGCCATACTTAAGATTCTTCCCCTTTTTACAGTTCTCCATTGTGTCTTTCTTTAGCAACAAATGATCCTTTGTTCCATACAATAATTCTTTTGTTACCCTTTTTCTCTATTGTTTTCGTCTAAATCCCTGAAATCTCTGTGGCCATCAATTACAATATATAGTTTATATGTCATCGGGAGGCAAGTTATTGGTCTGTAAATTTTAGAGTAGCTTGCAGGTTCACTCTTAAGGAGGAATATCATTTTTCCTGTTCTTAACCAGGTTATTGTCTGTTTAGGATGCACATATAAGTACTTCTTACTCAGGGCTAAATCATCGTGTAAAGATATTAATACTTTTAGCCAGCAATTAAGTACTGCATCTGTGCTTGGGTCTTCCAGTTAGGAGCTTTTCTTAATTTCAATTTCTCTGGCTATTACTTAATCCCATTTCATATCCTGTGCATTTGAAACTTCTTAGTGTTTCTTTTACATCTTCTGTCTGTTCAGCATCTGCGTTATGTTTCACAGGGTCTTTACAGATATTTCTCCAAAATATGGTCTTTCTAAGAATTTTGTAGATATCCTCCCTCTTTTATACTCATGTAATACTGAAACTTTTGTTTTAGTTGCTTTATAGTTTTTTTATATTCAGTGCTTCCATGATAGGATTTGATTTCTTCTGTTTCTTTCCCTTATTGCTCTATGTTTTTCTGGTAAGACTTTATCTTTTACTAATTTAGTTGCACAGTCATATATCCTATTTTTTTCTGCTATATCATATGCATTTCTGTTAATAGTCTTGTTTATTGTTTCATTTGTTTTATCAGACTTCTAACATTTTGGGTCTTATTGAATTTCTGTATTTCTTTCATCAATCTTAATATGTCTATCAAACTCTATTTAAATTAAGCAACTCTTCCCTTAGATCATTTTATTCTAAACCAAGGGCACACTTCCTTGTTATCTGTTTCCTGTGGCCATTCTACAGAAAGTTTCAGAGCATCTTCCTTTGACCTATTGTCTTCAGATGCATACTGCATCATCCATTACTCTTTCATATGGGAGCTCACTGGCCTATCATGCCGCAACATTGACTGCGTCAGAGCTGCCACTGTTTAGTGTTCCTTCCCCAGATGAACTTCTGCACTGGCTTCCCATTGAAGGCTCCAGAGTATCTTCATGTAGCGAGTGATCACATGCTTCTTGTTCCACCTGTTTCTCCTTAATTTGGGTATTCATTGTTCCATTGTGCTATGATGTTACCAGAGTTGGATTTTCTAAAATAAATCATCAACTTCATGGATAATCCATAACTTTAGTTTCTGTTTCTTTAACTACTCCATTACTAATCCAATATTCTACCCATTACTAACCCACTTTTTTACCTCCTCCTTTTATTTTGTTATTTTTGTGTTGTGAAATTTTCCATTTCCGGTTGCCTTTGCCTGCATTTCTCTTCAAATATCTTTGGTGCTGCCTTTTTTGTATTAATTAGTTTTTTTTTTTTTTTCCTTTGCATAACTAGTGTCCCACATTAAATCTCTTTTTCTTTTCCATGTCCATATTTCTTCTTCAGATGTCTCCCACTCCAACAGTTTCTCCTTATTTTGTGGGCTCATTATTCTATCACTCTGTTACATAACCTGTGTTAGACTATCTACACTAAATCCTTTACTTTGCAGGTATTCCATAACTTGAGTTTCTATTTATTTAACTTCTACTTTACCAATATTCTGTTCTACATTCCCCCGTTTTAATCTTATTTTTGTATTGTGACATTTATTCACATCTAGGTGCCCTTACCTCTTTGGAGTTGCTTTTCTTGTATTGATTCATTTGGCTTACCCCTTTATAGAAATATTGCAATATATTAGATCTCTCTTTCTTCCCAATGTCCATGTTTCTTTTCAATACCTTTTAAAAATCTTTACATTTTGTTCTTTCTATTTTTGCACATCCTCTGCTGCTTCTTTTTCTAAATGGCCCAAAGTTCCTTGGCCTATATAATGTTTTTCATGGATCTGTTGAATTAACACACATTTGCATTTGAAGCTTTTCAGTCGGTTTTTCTTCAGCAAGAAATATTCTTTCCTCTAATTTCTCTCATAATCTTTTTGAATATCTTCTACCTAGACATTCTGAGTTTTTTTTATTACAGTAACAATACATATTTTCTTCCTTTTCTTCAATACTCCACTGTATCCTTGCTGTGGCTCTTCTTTGGCCTGTCAGTTTTGTGTCTTTTGTGGACTGCTACTTCTTTCTACAATGGGGACATGGTTCCATATAGTAGTTTAGGTAGAAATGAAGTTCCACTTTTCTTTTTGTAGCAGGAAGGAGACAGTGGCCAAAAGAATAAAGTGTTCTGCTCATTGTGTTCATTTTGTTGCAGTGATGCTTAGGTGTTGTTTAAATGTCAGTATGCTACTGGAAGTGATTCTGTGCTACTTCAGAAGGGGACCGCCTCTGTGTTATATGGTGTTCCACAGTTATGGTTTTCTTTATCAAAGTGAATACTGTTTTACTTTTTCTTTACTTACTCGATTGTTTTGGCTTTTCCTATCCTACTGTATTTTGAGTGAGGATTCCTGTTTCTAGGCCTGCTGCATGCACTGTAAACTAGGACAGAATCATATATGTATTGAATTATGATAACATTTGTGAGTGGAAGCATGTTGTTTAAGAAAATAGTGAACTGAAGTGGTTTGAGTCTAGAACCTGTTGATATGCCACCTTTTCTTGTATAGGGGGCAGAGAATTCAGTCTGACACATTATTTTCTCTCTTAGAAGTATTATTTGAACTGAGATGTGCCTATGCTTTTGCAGCCAGGAGCTTTCTTTGAGGTTTTGGTCATTTTAGAGAAGTCAAGGAATACTACAGCTGCTGGATTTTGATTGCCATAGTATGGTCACTTGTATCAGTTTTAGATGAGTTGTTTTGGTAATATGACACTGAATCCACACTGAGGAGGGGGGAATGAGGTTATTTTGGAATGAAAAGTCATTAGTTGGTTGAGAACAATTCATTCCAATATTTTGAAGGGGAAAGTCAGAATGTTTATTGTTTTGAAGCTTTTTATTTTCTCAGAACACCCTCTTTTGAAAAGAGGAGTTGGCTTTACTTATTATGTAAGTGATGAGTTGTCCCACTTTCTTTAAATAAGAAGTTGGGAGTCCACTGATGGACCATCATTATTTAGATAGGATAGTACGATGGAAAATCAAAGATAATTAGCCATGTCGCTTTAGTCTTGTCCACTTGTGATATTAATGATTTCATTTATAATATAATGTTAATATATTGACCTAGGATTACTGTGACTGAAACCATTTGCCTTTTATACCTGTAAGCTGTATCACTGCAGAAAGGAGAATTACTGCAATAGCAAGACAGAGAGAAAAAAAAAAGTATACCTCTCAAACTCTTAGTGCGAAAATTCTGGACAAAGCCAAAAATAATGACGAGTAATCATGGTCAGATTTTAAATACTGCTGTTAGAAATTTAGACTGGTACAGGAACAACAGGCTTTATATTAGTATGCATTTTCTAAAGGATATTAATTCTGAAACTCATATGTTTGCCTTTTGTTATTTCAGTTTTCAATGATTTGCCAGAAAATCATAAATTTTATGAGGAATAGACCAAAACTCTAGGCATCCTGTGAAATTCTGGAAAGTTGAGGGGTAGGCAAAACCTGACATCTGGAATCAAAATTGCTAAAGTAAATATTATGGTGGAAAATAATCTGAAGCATCAAAAATATTATTAAACAACATCAGCACATATGTGTATTTGGTAATGGCCAAAAGCCATGATGATACCAGAATGACAGTCAAAGAGATTACCAGATAGGGAAAAAAAGTAATAAAATGCCTTCACATTGTGGTGCTCCCTCACGGCATCCTATGTGCAGCCTTTCATCCTATAGGAAATGAAAAAATGGAGACTAATGCACAGTTTCAAAAGTCCTTCAGCTGACTGAGTAGCAAAAAATAATTAAATATCAGTGTTATAAGGTGGCTCTGTATGGAATATGTGTATTTGTTAATGGACAAAAGCCATGATGATACCTTAATGACAGTCAAAGTACCAGTTTGTAGATGAAGCAGGCTGTAAATCAAGCAAAACAATTTGTGACAAGAATGTTAAATATCACCTTCCTTTGAAGTAACTAGAAGAAATGGCAACAATAGACCTTTAAGGTCATGTTTTCTTAACAGGCATAATCATTTTCATCATAGCAACTCTTCAGGAAAAACATGCACTACCAATGCCAGCTTAGGAAATACAAAAACTGAAGTATATTAAAATATAATTAAAAATCATTGAAAAATCTTGCCAGCGACAACAAGTACAGTGGCATCAGGATTTTCTTTTCTATTTGCCTATGAGCTGTTGTACAGGCATAGGAACAACGTATTCACTGTAGCCGGAAGAGCACAGTCATTTAAATCAGTACTTTACACCTATATGGACAGTGCAGGAAAACAAAAGATTAACGTTGAGAGTACAACACACCTATACATGCTTGAATTATCAAGACTCCTTTCAAGTCTGTTAGACAAGAAAAGAGATGGTAGCAAACAACAGCAGATAAAAATGCACTAAAAGTTAATATTTTTTTTCACATTTTTTTTTTATGACTCTCTGCCTCACTTTATAAATTATTGATCAAAGCAATCCTTCTTACATCTAAACAACCATGGAGCTGGCTAGAAATATATCAAAGTCATACAGGTATAAGAACATACAAGTATGAGTTAATGTATGGAGTACCTCCTCTGTAAATGATATAGCACAAGTACATTAGTGCACATCAGTACCATTCCCAATGTACATATACATACCAGATATAGGTGTCAGGCCATAGTCATTAACTAAAGGCATTACGTGGAAGTCTATCCTCTCATACAAAAAGCATCAAGCACAGATGCTTCCACAGCAGTATGCGCTAAGCTGTGAGTGGAAACAATAGCAGGCACAAGATGTGCCTTTATGCTCACACTTACACAGTACTTTAAACCTGTTCCAAGGAATAGGCCTGATGACCAAGCCTCAGTAAAAAAGCATGTTGAATACACAAGCTTATATGGACTTGCTGAGCAGACTTTCATGAGCTTGCATATCATCAAGCCTGACAAAGAGAAGCCTGACTCATCAGAACTCTGGCATGGGCTTTAATATGATTCTACAGGATGTGCCAGCAAGTCATGTTTTCCCCTAATGTTAGTGTTTCATGATACAGGTTTTAATGGCTTAAGCTTCATGATCCCTGATTCAATTAATCCAGTCCAGTGCTGCACATTACATTTATCTACAGAAACCACATGGCTTCACATGTTGCAGACTTCATTCAATGTCACCAGGCTGATATTGTATCTCTCTGTGTTATCTCAGTCTGTTAGATTGTGGGGCATACTATCAGCTATTTCCACCTTCTTTAACATCAGGCTAGTTTGATATCAGACTGGAGAAGTTACTTTCTCACCATTTGATGTGTTGCATCAATACCTCTTGACTCTACAGATTTTCGCAGAATGTCCAGATTTTGGCTTCATATTTTTTGGTTAATTTTTCATAAAACTGTGGTTTTCTGGCAAATTAGTGGCACACAATTAAAGATTAAAGTTAGAAAATATTGACAGGCATTTGAATTTCAGACTTCATACCCTTCAGAAAATTCATGCTAAAGCAAAACTCGTTATTCTATCAACTTTCTAAATTTGTAAGAGAAATATTTAAAATAAAATCCCTATTTTTGTGCCTTTGTCCTACTTTTATTTCTGGCTTTGTCCAGATTTCTTGCTCTAAGAGGTTGAGAGGTACATAGAGCTGCATCACATAACACTGCATATAGATCATCATTTATAATAATTAAATTACTAAACATCTGTCTTTATTTCTTTTTTATAATAAAGTTTTAAATACATTCTGCTAAGACAGATAATCTTTTGTTGCATGGCGTTGATTTCCTCAGAATTTATGATTTATTTGTTTTAAATCATGTGAGCTAGTAAGGTGACCTCATTGCAGTGCTAATTTCCAATTGAATATGTTTAGTCTGCATGCACTTTGTAATGTTATTTGACTTACTACCCTGCTGATAGACAAAGTTTCACTTCTCAAGCATCAATTGCCTGAAGCTCAGTTCCAAGAGGATCACATTTTCTCTACATAAAATCATTGTTGCAAGATGTGCTAGTAGTGATGCCATTTTTTGGTAAATTCCCCGTTCTTCAAATTGGTGTGACCACGAAGCTGGTGTATATAAGTTCAGGGGTGTTACCCTCATATCAGAGGTGCAGAAGGGCTTGCTCCCCTGCAAAAACACCTAAAGTTTTTTTTTTTGTAAGATGTTTTTCAGGGATTAGAGTTCAGGAATTCCAGTCATCGGTGGATTCGTATTAGACAACTCAATGGAATTAACCTGACCTGCATTCTGCTTCAGCAAACTTTCATTAAATACAATAACCTTATATTTTGTCAAAGCTGTTTTCTGACTCCTAGCCCCTTTTTCTTGATATGTTTCTTTGCTGTGCTCCTTGAGTCACTGCTAAGATACGATTCTCCAAGTGATAACTAAAGAATATTGATAACTTAAATAATTCTGCTGCTCAGATATTACATGACATTTCCTTGAAAACATATAAAGCCTTTCCTTTTTGACATTGTTTACAACTTTGTGTAGCAAAAGTGTAAGAGATGTGACATGAGAAATCGCTACACTTTGAAAGAGGAAAACAATGTTTCTTAACTAGATATAAGAAGAGATGGATTTTTTGGTTAGTGTTTGTGTGAAGGTCAAAGAAATACAAAAAGATCAGAAAATATAATGTAGTTCCAAACAGGATGAAACTTATGTAAAGGATGATTATTTTATGTTCAATACAGGCAATTTAGTAAAAATGCAAATTATCAGGCAATGACACCTGCCTTTTTCTTGTAATAAAACATACAATAGTAATATCAATGCTATAAACTTTAGACAAGTACAAATTAAGTTTCCCCTCCCAACAATAGCAAACCTAGTACTGGATGATACCTCTTTTCTGATGGATTCAAACTCATGTTTGTAAATATGTAAATATTTGAAAGTGCTCTACTACAATATTGTGTGCATACTTTTGCTTTGTATTATTATGTGATTGTATAACTCCATTTCTTATCATTTGTTACTGTAAATGTTGTATTTTATTTTTGTAAACTGTCTGTACTTGGAGCTTTTCTCCTCAGGTCTCCACTGAAAATGGGCCAAAAACCCAGCTGGACTAATCCCGTTAACAAATATCAATAAATAAATAAATAAATAAATAAAAATAAAGTAAATGTAGGTTCAGTGGACAGGAATGGATGTAAAAATACAGTGTGTATTGGTGTAGGCAGTAGTGTATTCTGTCTTCCCATAATGGCGTAGACATTCTTGCATGGTTATAGTGTCCTGTACAGCAGGCATATTCCACACTAGATAAGTGTCAATGAAGATTGTGTACAATATTCTTTCTGTAATATTGGCTTTCTTCCTCTCTTTCTTTATATAGAGACTTATCTGTGTCATTAGATTCCTGCCTCTGTACAGATGACAACACTTTATATAACTCTTTCCTCTGCTGAATTGTCCATATTGGCATAGTAATGTCTGGGACCATGGTTTCATGGGATAATTTGGATGCTACCAATAGTCCATTCCACTCACTAGAAAAAGTACCCTCTGGGGCATTTTACTATATGTCCAGTACCTTCAGCTGGCAAGAAATGCTCTTCTCTGTCCCATGGATTCACTTTGCCTTAAAGACACACGTGGAGATTTTATAGAACATGTTTTGCATTTGTTCAATGTCACCCCCTGCTATTCACAGTGCACCATTACCCAGCACATATTCCATGTTATCATCTGTAAAAGTACTGTGTTACAGTAGGAACAGCACTCCTCATATGTACTTCAGTCATGTTTCCTCTACTGGTTCTAGTTGCAGAGGTTTAAGAATCATTATATGGTATTTGCTGCCACTCTGACTATGACTTGCAGATTTAATGTGATTAATTTGGCTCCATACTGAAATGTGAAGATTGGCTCTAAAATGCCAAAAAAAAAAGAGAGAAAGAAAGAGATGGAAAACAAAGGGGAGAAGTGAATGGCTGGCATCACTTTTCTTTTTTGAACTTACTCTGTCTACATGCATACATACCAACTCTAAGCTCACCATACCACAAAGTAAATGGAGTATAAATCCCAGTGGCGGCTGGTGACTTCAAATCACAGGGGGGCTGCAGGAGACAGCTGAATGGGTGGGGTCAAGGGGAAGGGGTGTGGTCAACTAGAAAGGGGAGGAGCTATGCACAAAACCACAAAAACTAACTTTAATTAAATACACTGCCCTGGGTGGCAAACCATCATTATGAAAGTCCAATCAAGACAAAAATAAGTGTAGAAGAATAAAAATGTTTCAATGCATTGGCTGCATGACAGCTTACTTAATATCTAGATGGAAACAAAAGGTTGTGAGGCATGAAAAAATAAATTACTTTTTAAATACATTACTGGAATGCCAGTCAAAATCAAGTATAAGAAAAACCAGAAGCACTCAACTCAAACCACTTCTCCTTGCACTGCAGTTCTAATTATAATATATTCAGCTTTATTAAAGTACCAAGTAACATGCTGAAAATCTCTGTGATGCCCCCACTTGTAAAAATGTTTCTTATCCAAAAAAGACCTGCTGCCTGACAACTTGTTTCATGGGGAAAACATGATCAAAGTAAAAAATGAAAAGCAAACAAGAAACAAGCTCAAGATATATTGCTTAAAGGATTACTGTACAGTTTATGGACCACACATGATTGGCATTCTGTTTAGTTTACGGGTAAAGTCTATAGAGATGACTGGAAGTCTCCAACAAGTGTAATGAGCTTTTTAAAATAATGGAATCCTGTCCTTTAATACCCAAGGCTTATACATTATCTAGTCAAGTATTCTCTGCATGGCAACAACAGAAAGGCTTTCAATGTTGGCAATTCTTTAACAGTATGCTTATTAAAGCTTACTTGCATCTTGCGATCTCAGACAAGCTTACCTTATGGTCATTAAAGCATTGCTACTTAAACACAGAGCAACAGGCACTTTGAGTAACAAGCATAAATCAACAGTACAAAAATATGACAGAAACCAGACCATTCTGCAAAATCAAGGACAGATGAAAAGCCACTGTAGTACTTATGCAGTGTGTCCTCCCCATCCAAGGTAGACACAACTACTCCTTGCCTTGCTTGGACACATCCCGAGTCACTACATGGGGGAGTGGGGTGCAACAAATATGTCACAATTTGAAATGTCTCTGGCTGACTGCGATGGCCCTGACACATTTGTCATACCTCTCAACCTCAAGAGCAAGAAATCTGGACAAAGCCATACACAGAAGTGGGACAAAGGCCCAAAAATAAGGACAATTTTTAAATATTGCTCTAATAAACTTAGAAAGATAATAGAATAGGTCTTGCATTAGTATGAATTTTCTGAAGGGTATAAAATCTGAAACTCAAATGTCTGTCATTTTCTAACTTCAGTCTTTAGTGATTTGTCACTAATTTGCCAAAAAAACACAATTTTATGAAAAATGGACCAAAAATGTGATGCAAAAATATAAAATAGACACACAATACAGCTGGGAACCTGTCAAAGAAGGGACACTTTAATATTAGTACTGCTACCTTGAGCAGCTGACAAAATAAAAGAATCTACATGCATTTTAAGTAATCTATAACTTTGATTATTACAGTTATTTCTTAATTGTAAACCCTCCATGTTTTCTTCCAAAATTGCTATTTTGTGGAGGGATTATTAGGGGGAAGAGCAACATTTTGAGCCAAAAATCGGGGACAGTTGAGAGGTTGGCTATGCCTAATTCTATAAAGCAATTTATTTGCATGTACCTCTCAACCTGTTAATGCAGTAAATCTGAACAAGGCCAAATATATTGGGGCACATATAAACAGTACTAAAATTGCTCTTGTATAAATTGAGACAGTTGATAGAACAGCTCTTACTTTAACATGCATTTTTCTGAAGGTTATGAAGTCTGAAACTCAGTGTATCATTATTTAGTGACTTAATTCCTAAATGATTTGCCAGAAAACTACAAATTTTATGAAGAACAAACCAAAAATAAGAAGCAAAAATCTATTCATTCTTTGAAAATCTGGACAGTTGGGAGGTATAGTTCAGCTGGGCCTGTCTGAGTTTGCTGCCCTTCCCCCCTGACAAAATTATGGTTGAATGGAGCCTCTGCAGCCATTCCAATGAACCATTACTTGGCTATTTCACTCCATTTACCATAAACACTAATGTGCATACTGCTTTACTTCTATGATGAGTTGAACTTCATTTGAAAGTTTTATTTTGTATTTTACAGCACAAACACTAAGTCATCTGCTAAACAAAGCAATGCAGTCTCACAATGAAAACTTAGCATTAAAACTTCTCTGCCCTTGAAACTCACATTCATTGAAACAGCATTGAAACCCACATTCAAAGAAAATACATTTTGCCAGTGGCAGATAAAGATTAATTTTGGGCTGTTTTCAAATCATAGGCCCCTTGCATATGAAACATACATGTGCTCTTTGATACACCTTCCTCATTGTACTAAAATTATATTCCTTGTACAATACAGTACTGTTGTTAGGGGGTGTTTTAAATTTGTTTTGAACATTTTTCCAGTAAGCAATGAAACAAAACGTATGCACCCATAATGGCAAAACTGCCCAGTTGAGAACATTTATCATAAAAAAGTCTACTCAGACTTCCACAGTCCACCATTACTAGTAAATATACACAATTCTACAGTCCACTATTATTAGTAAATATGCACAATTCTACAGTCCACCATTATCAGTAAATATGCACAATTCTACAGTCCACCTTTATCAGTAAATATGCACAATTCTACAGTCCATTATCAGTAAATATGCACAATCTCTGAAGTAAAAGTCATCTAAATAATTCCACATTAAAGAAATCTGTAACTAATGAAGAGGTTGCTGCTAGCAATCACCTTTATATTTCATGGTTTCATTGAAAAATAAAGTGTCTGTTGCCCGGGCCCCTCAGGAATAAATTGCCTATATTACATTAAAAAATGATAAGCTAGTAATAATATTGCAAGAGGAAATGGATGGCAAACTGATAACAAACTCATAGTTAGTATCTTCACCAAGGAGAACATTCTCAGTATGGCAGCATCCACCCCTTGTGGGAGTAGAACCCACAGCCTTCTGCATCAAAAGCAAGTACACAACCTGTTGTGCTATTAACAAGGCAAAACGCTAAACTTCTGTTCCCCTGCAGCTCTCAGCTCCTTGTAAAATCTACTCAATACTCAACTGCATCTCAACTTCGCAGCACAAGAAAACTGGAAAAAGCCAAAATGTATTTGGGGGGGGGGTCAAAAGCCCAAAAACCAGGGACACATTAAACATTGCTTGTATAATCTTGGAAAGTTGCTAGAATAAAATGTTGTGTTACCACCATACATTTTACTGCCAAGGTCCCTGAGCAAAACAGTCAGAGTAACATACCACTACGCCACATCAGCTGCTTTGTAAAAGAGAGGAAGACTGAAACTTAAATGGCTATCATTTAGTGAATTCAGTTCTCACCATAGCTGTCAACCTCTTAGTACAAAACACCTGGACAAACCCAGTAATGAGGGAATACAGCCCTCAAACATATTCAGTGAATTCAGTTCTTGCCATAGCTGTCAACCTTAGCACAAAAACCTGGACAAAGCCAATAATGGGGGAATACAGTCCCAAAAATAGGGACAAATTTAAAATATTCATCTTATAAACTTAGAAAATTGCTAGAAAAAAAAAGGTTATGTTACTATGTATTCTGAAAAACATGAACTCTGAAATTCAAATGCCTGTCAATTTTACTGCTGACAGAACAAAAACAATTTTCAGCAGAGACCCAGGGATTAATACTGCAGACACGTCTTTGTAAAATGACAGGGCACCAGAGCAAATCCACACAAACACAAAGAGGAGATGCAGACTCCACACAGAAGGCACCCCAGCCAAGAATCAAACCAGAAAACCTATAGCTGTGAGGCAACAATACTACCACTGCACCATCAAATATGCAATGAATTAAACATTCAGAAACCTGAAGTCTGAAATTCAAATGCCTGTCAATTTTATTTAACATTTGTTAATCAGGACAGTCTGGCTTGGAACAAAAAAAAACAATTCTCAGCAGAGGCCCAGGAAGAAATAATGCAGACATGTCTTTGTAACATGGGAGGACACAAAAGCAAACCCACACAAACACAGGGAGAAGATACAGACCCCCCCCCCACAAAGAAGGCACCCCAGCCAAGAACCAAACCCAAGAACCTATAGCTGTGAGGCATCAGTGCTACCACTGCACCATCAAATTTAAAGCATTGCAATATTTAAAAACCACAGATATTATGAGGAATAGATCAGATCAAATATGAGGCAAAAATCTGCAATTTTTTTACAAATGGTGGTGGGTAGGGAATTCAGGTCTTTAACACCTGCATACAAGGTACAGGGTTCAAGCCTGAGGTATTCCCTACCACACCACCATGAGTCTAATCAGCAGTACATCCCACCTGAGGCATTTACACACACACACACACACACACACACACACACACACACACACACGGTCCTGTAGTAAATGCAAAAACACACACACACTCCAGGTCCTGTAGTAAATGCAAAAACACACACACACTCCACTTACCTGGTCCTGTAGTAAATCCCTGATGCATCCAGTACGTAAATCCCGACGAGACTGCAGCCACCATACACCTGGTCCTGTAGTAAATGCAAAAACACACACACACTCCAGGTCCTGTAGTAAATGCAAACACACACACACACTCCACTTACCTGGTCCTGTAGTAAATCCCTGATACATCCAGTACGTAAATCCCGACGAGACTGCAGCCACCATACATCCAGTAAGTAAATCCCACGCAAATCCAACCCTGCCCGTCGCGAACTCTAATCCAATCCAGATCCTTACCCTGCAGCAAACTCCAATCCGATCCTTCTCCTGACTGCCGACATTGCAGTCCGACCCCGACGCGTTTCCCCAGCGAGTTCCTATGCAGTTTAAAACTGCATAGACTTGTGGGAGCGCTCCTGTCCATGATTCTCAATCAGGACTGCCGTGCGCATGCTCCATGCACTAGACTGTCTCAGCAGCAGTGCGCATGCGCGAAGTCCGCGAAATTTAAAGGTTTTTTTTTGTTTTATTTTTTATTTTATCAGTACTTTCAGGTTGAGGGGGCTGCAGTCCGGCAGTCCGATAGCATGGGCCGCCCCTGATAAATCCATGTTTTCATCATTCAGTCTCACTATTCTGAGACTTGCATTAATGACTCTTGGCATTCAAACAGTTAATAACTAATTTAGTTTAAATATTTTGGAACCATTTGTTTTATAGTGTCACCACCCTCCGACCCTCACTATTATTTGAAGGAGAATTGAGGTCTCCTGCCCAAGTTTGTGATTCTTTCTTAGTAAAATTAATCTGCACTACAAACCAGTCCTTTCACAATCCAACTAATGCCAGGCTACTGACAGTGCAAACAATATTACAAAAGAAACCAAATTCCAACCATCTCATACTTTGTTAAACAACAAAGCTTTCAAGTCAATATGACTCTTCTTTAGTGTTAATTAAAAGCAACTAATTGATTCTCAATTATATAATAAAAGCCAGCCAATAGAAACATGATGTGCACCCATGACATAAAAGCAATACATAAGATCTAAAACTGTAATATTGAAATTAATAAATATATATTATTACATAAAAGCATATAATAATACACAGTCAAGACACATAAGCATGTTTTCTATAAGTGGAGTCTTAATACTATCAAAACTATTTAATCCTTTATTCATTATATGTTTAGCTAAAGCATTGATATCAATATTTCTATGTTATGTCAGACATATGAGAGGCAATTCTACCTTTAAGCTTCTGATTAGTTTTTCCCACATAGAAGGAGTTACACAAAACACAATTAGCTAAATAAACTACATTCTGCTATTACATGCAGCAAAACTAACAAATACAAATTTCTTAGATGTAAGAGGATGTAGATATTCATGAGAAAGATTTATGTACTTACAATAAGTACAATTATGGCAAGGTAAAGTAGCTTTTGTACTTGGTTTCTTCTTCTTACTCTCATCGAAGTATATATCTTTATAACATAAGTGTTGCTTCAAATTCTTCTCTCTCTTATATGTGAACTGCAGATAGTCACTAACAATTTTGCTGATCTCATTATCATAGCCCAATTATTTTATATTATAGCTTTTATTTGTGGCGTACGTCTATTAATGTATGTACCAATATATTGTATGCTTGTATGCTTTAGCAGTTTATCTGATATGTCTGTTATCTTGTCTTCTATCACACTGTAAGCATTATATTGTTTTTAAGTTTTATCCCTGTGAAGCTTTTCTCCCCTGGCCTCCACAGAAAATGGGCACTCTTTGGCCCAGTGGACCTTCCCAGTCAACAAATGCAATAAATAAATAAATATATACATTAAAATTAATAACATATCTAAGGGGCCTGTCCTTTTCATTCATAATATTCACATGAAGTCATCTATGAAATATGTGCACTTTTATACATCTGCTGTAGTTTTTACTTTGAGTGGGCAAAAAGTGCAAACAAAACATTTCAAAAAACAAATGTAAATAAATAAATCATCACCTAACGCATACTCCAGAACAGTGGCATTATTATTCATCAGATAAGTAAATAACATGAGTGTTATTGAATTTAACCTGCATGCATACATTTTAAATAGCAAGAAAGCAAGGAAAATATGCACATATTTTCCATGTCTTATTTTTCTATTGACACTTTGAGCCAAAATCAGAAAACATCTCTGTATTGCTCTAACCAAATCCGTGTGATGAGGGACCACACTCAAATTGCGTATGATTCTGAAATCCCAGCTAAATAATGACCACGCCATATGATAAATCTATATGTATAATGAGGAATTGTGTATGATAATGAGGCAAAGCTATTTATTTATCTGTTTATTTATGTTGCCTTTATTTACCATGAAAGTCCAAATGAGTTTAGCTAAGCCCATTGTCAGTGGAGGCCCAGGGAAAAAAACTCATGAGTTTTCATAAAAATTATCAAGATTGCACATAGAAAGAAGTACAAATCCATAATATGTACTTAGAGTACATGATACTTAAAACAGTGTATATACATTTTGATAGTGCATGAATATTTAAGT
The DNA here is from genome assembly GCF_019279795.1 of Protopterus annectens. NCBI lineage: Eukaryota > Metazoa > Chordata > Ceratodontiformes > Protopteridae > Protopterus > Protopterus annectens. The sequence continues at coordinate 295,195,276 of NC_056734.1, read as the reverse complement.
AGTGTGTATATATTTACAAGATGGAGTGATACAGAAATCTTTACATAACACTCAGTGGAGCTGTGCCTGTTTTATATATAAACTTGGCCATATAACTCCTGTTTAGCTAGAGTACATTGTGTGCTTTGCTCATTGGTAAGCAACGTCACCCCCTACAGGTGCAGGATCAACTGACTGCTCTTAACATTTCATGCTCTTCATAACACCAACATAAATGACTCTTACCATGTTGACAGAGGCACAATGCATCAAATCTTGGAAATCCACCAGCTTCATCTGCAGCATGGTGGGAGTCATGGCATATCTTTTCCAGTGCATATTAAGGAATGTGTGGCCTTACATATATTAGCTAAAGGGGGCCTTTCAATATCCTAGTGGGGACATAGTGAAGGTATCAGAAGCATCTGTCTCAAAAAATACTGCATCAGTTTCTCAATGTCATTCTTCAGCAAGTGGGGGGCCATATGTTGTTCCCACATGCCACAGAGCAGAGAATTAACACTATGCAGAAGTTCCATGATATGTTATAGCTCCTTTCTCTAAGGCACTGGGGCTATAGACTGTACCCACATTGAAATAAAAGCCCAACCTGATCAATTGGGAAGGAGGTACTTGAACCACAAAAGGGTCTGCCCCATCAACTGTCGGGTGATCTGTAATACACAGGGTATCATATACAATTTGTGTGCAGGTCATTCAGGCAGTTTTCATGACTCCCATATATGCCACACATTGTGACCTTTACCAATGGTTTGTGAGGAGTAACTTCTCATAGAGCACCCTGGTTCATGACACCTATAAGAAATTCAAAACACTCAATCAAACAGAAAGGGGGTAGAGCAGTGTATTGGTACAAATCAGAAGCACTTTTTAACATGTGTTTGGACAGCTAAAGGCACATTTTAGTATCTGGTTTTATCTGGTGGTGCCCTACAGTATGATTCTGCCATGTGTGACAAACAACCGACTGTGTACAATGTTGCGCAATATTACACTAAAGAAGAAGTTACAGCATAGTGACATCATACAAGGACAGCATTTCCCAGCACACCAGGCAAGGGACACTGACAGAGACAAGTAGTCAGATGAGGAGCTAGCAGCAAGGAATGATAAAGGAGCTGTGGACTGCACATAGCTTTGCAATATAGCTATACGTGAGCTAAATAATTACACTATAAAAATGATGACTGCAAAACACCAGACTGCGTATATCGATGCATATGTTGGCCATGCTTTGCATCAGACATAGGTAAATCAAATAAAAGTATGAAAGGTCATGGCACAGTTATCATAATTTGCACAGGTGAGGATGGGATCACTGAAATACACAGTTTTCATAGGTCACTGTGTGGGTTTGACTACTGAAGTCTATAAAAAGAAAAAAATGCTTTTCGGGGAATTGGCAGGACTGGTATGGGGAAGTTAATGTCTGGAAGGGACTGGAACAGTAGATGGGTGCAATGTACTGGAGGTAGTGATGGGGTGCGTGAGTGTGTGTGTGTTTGTGTGTGTGTGTGTGTGTGTGTGTGTGTGTGTGTGTGTGTGTGTGTGTGTGTGTGTGTAAGGAAACAACCTCCAAAGATGGTGCAGCCCTGTGGAATGGAGTACTGGACTGGTCCAGGGTGTGTATGACGGGGGGGGGTCAGCTTCCAGTGCAAACCTCCACCCATGAAAGCTGACTCCACCAGAAGTTGCACTAATTGTACCACAGCCCTGGCTGCATTTGCTAGATGACCTAAAATGATATCTGCTAGGAGATGTGCCAAGATGAAGATGGCCTCAAACATGGAGATGTCCTATCCTGGGAGCAGACACCTCCACAATTGATCTTGCTGTGGATGTGCTAAATCTGTAGGAGTGGGATCTTAAATGCCCACAACTTGTCATCCCTCTACTCTGTCAAATGACCCAGAGAAAACATTGCATGGTCCGGTGTCTGATTCAGTCTATCCATGAAATCACACATAGAGGACATGCACTCTAAAATGGGAGCAAGTACCTGGATTACGCTCACTATCTCTGCCATGACATTACTGGCACTAGCCTGTACCTCCACAATGACTCTTCATATATGTTGGATTGCAGCCCTTGACAAACTGACCTCAGGGGAAGGACAGTAAACATATTTTGGCACTTATCATTACTAGCACCTTATATGGATCTCTCTGCCCACAAGTACAAGGGAAAAATTCAGGCATCTGTCTGCTAGGGCACAGCATGTTTCCCTATCAACCTGTCCTCACTGGGATGATAGCATCTCATGGGTATCCACAGGCATAGAGATTGTGTCCATGGTATGTTTAGGAGATGTGGTGGTTATACTCCTTCTTTCAATCACACTCTTTACACTCCTCA
>NC_056734.1:295145421-295187921 GCF_019279795.1 Protopterus annectens | reverse complement strand
CTCAGGAGGCTTAACCTGAAATACCTACTTGATAATATAGAACCCACTCCTGCAAACCAAAACACTCCTAAAAGAAGAACATTTTTAATCCAGCTTTACATGGCTCTCTCAACACATTTCAGAGGATCTGTGAATGGGACATGCAAGCTTTATTATCTTTCCATAATTGCTACTAATGGTTTAATCTCACCTACCCAGAGTCTAGAGCTCTGAAGGAACTTAGTCAGGACAACACTATTTGGATTATGAAAGTGGATAATTGTACTGGAACTGAAGTTATGGATAGAAATGTTTATGCATACAAAGTTGAATCAGAATTAACTAATAACCAGTTTTACAACAAAGTTACATTACAAGAAGTCAGGCAATGTTTTGTGAAAGTCGGTGAAATATTGTTTGATCTGCTTACTGACAAGTACATTTCTTCTTAAGAGTTCAGCTTTCTTTCTGTACCCAACCTCAACCTAGGCAAGCTTTTTGGCATACAAAAATGCACATAAATGCCAAGATCTCCCCATTCAGGCTCATAGTCTCCAATAAATGCACCAAGACAGAAAATATCTCCCAACACTTGGATGCAGCCCTGAACCCCTTTGTCCAGTCCACCACTTTCTACCTGTGTGATTCATGGGCATTCATCAGTGAACTGCACCAATACCAAGTGTCCCCATCAAACAGCCTCCTGGTCACCTTAGACAATGAGGCATTCTACTTCAGCATATTCCAAGTCGAGGGACTAGTCCTTGCATTCCTCCACCTCACCAGGCCCACTTTCCTCAGCAGAAAGAAGGTTAACACCCTCTGTGTGCTGATAGACTTAGTACTTTCTAATAATTTCTTTATCTTCAAAAAAGAGATTTACCACCAAATGTATGGCATATCTATGGGCTCAAAATGGCCCCAGCTTATGGGGAACCTAGTACTGAGTGCTTGGGAGTCAAAAGCATTAGTGCATCTACCTGGCTTCTGCCAAATGCAGCTATACAGGAGATATACTGATGATATATTTTTATATGTCAGGGATCCAGATCCGGACTTGATTCCTTCATCCAAGCCCTATCTAATAGCACCCACTTCCTATCCTTTACAGTATCCAATATAGAGCTGCATGCTAACTTCCTGGATGTTGACATTACCCTTGCCATGGCAAACCTAAGCTTCAAGTCCAACATCCATAGAAAGAAAACATCACAACAACTTCCTGGAATTATTCACAGAGTGGATCAATAGACAATTGAAGGCATCTTGGTTACAAAAAAAGTAACGAACTCCATGAACAAATTTAATCCACCACGAATAAGATAATATTACTGGATGTGATATAAAACAAATAAAACTTTTAATATGTAAACACTAGACACAATAAAACTTTGTCGAAGTAATACAAAAGATAAGCACTTTCAGCGAATGCATTCTTCAGATCTGAAGAAAGCGCCGAAAGCACTTATACGTGTATTACTTCAACAAAGTTTTATTCTGTCTAGTGTTTACATTCTAAAAGTTTTATTTGTTTTTATATGCATCCGGTGATCTCTCCTTCTCCGTGGTGGATTAGCTTTGTTCATGGTGTTTATTACTTCCTGGAATTCTCAAGTCAACACCCTTTCTTCATGAAGGCAAATGTGGTACATGGACAATTCATCCGCTTGTCCTGTATAATCAGCCAGGATGACCACTTTCTCCCTGAAGGAGAACTTCTGGCCAGGCTCTTCCTTGACCAGAATTACCCATACCATCTAGTACAAAATATCCTGTTAGAAATATGCAATTTTGGGCATGTTAGATTCAAACCAACACTCACATTTGGCCTAGAAGTTCTTCCCATTCCCTCCACACCTAGCAATGCATCTCCTGACTTCACCTTCAGTTTCCCCCCATCCATATCAGCATGGACATGTATAACATCTGTGATATCAACTGCAAAAACTGGGACATTGTCACCAGTAGCAGACAACTCACCCCCATCTTAGGCGACCACACCCACTTTTGCTTCAAAAGAACCAAGACCCTCAAGTCCTTGTTTGAAGGGCAAGATCACCCGTTTCTTCCCTTCCCACCCCAACCCTCCCCACACTACTACACCTGGGATGTCCCCATGTGGGACTTGTGTAGCATGTCCTTTCATACATATGGACTCAGCATTTCTGTTTAAACACAATAACCTCTCCATCTTCTTTCCCCACTCATTAACCAGAGTTGTTTATGCCTGCTACTGCATCCGTTGCCTCACCTTTTATGTAGACAAAACATCCAGGAAACTTTTGTATTGCATTAAGAAGCACAATGCAGTGATCCGAAACCTGGACTACAAGAGCGCCCTAGCAAAAACATAGTACAAGCTGAACTAACTTCTCCCAGTTCTTATATTTTGTCTTAGAGCAAACTGACCCCTTGGTAGGGGATACAGACACCCTCCTCAAAGTAAGGAACTTAAATGGCAACTTTTACAGAATGCCAACACAAATCCCATCCTTAATGAAAATCATAATATCAGATGTGCATTACATTGTAACAGATAACCCAGCTACCATGCTAGCACACTCTCATCTCTGTCCTTGCCACTTTTTAGCTTTCCCTGGTAATTTCCAAGTTCACCACTGATTAAACATAGTCTCAAACCCTTTATGTGATTACTTTGTCTGCGGGTATTCTCCCACAGCCCCCAGTGATTTTCTTCACTCGCTTCTAGACAACCTATTTCTCCACTCAAGATCCTTTTTGATTTCTTCCTTGGAAGACATTCCCAAGTGACTTTTTTCGCTCACATCCACACATTTTTTCAGTGGACATTTTACACAATGACTGCTGGCTTCATTTGACTTTGCCGACCATTGGTCTCAGGTATTCCATCTATACACTCATTGGGCACTATCCCCATTGGTCTTTTCCACTTCACTAATGCTTAGTTATTGGCTGCTCAGATTTTATTAACCATTGGTTATCTTATTCCACAAAAGCTTAACAACTGGACACTTCACTAAGCTCTAAGATTGGCTGCTCTAGTTTATACATGTTTAGCTATTCACTACCTTGTGATTTCCTGTATACGAGTTAACACAGATGAGTATACTATTTAATTGCTACTGCTGTTTAAACCATTATGTCATTTTTTTCTGATTAACTCCCACAAATAAAGGATGCAAGAGCTTAAAATATCTTGTCTGTTTCTTGCCTCAGCTAGCCCAAATGTTGTTGTTTTTCCTAGTGTTCTTCACAAGTCTCATAGTGTTTGGTGTCCAGTGCACACACACGCACACACATATATGTATATATATATATATATATATATATATATATATATATATATATATATATATATATATATATATATATATAGGGGGGTGCAGGGGGGCTTGATCCCCTACAAAAACATGTTTTAGTGTTTTTTTTTTTTTTGGGGTTGCCTGGGGAACTAGACTTCAGTGAAAGTGCACTTTTGTTTAAGTGGACTTTCGCAGAAGTGTAGGGTCTACTGCTTTATTTCGAAGAACTGTATTTTCACTGTAAAGCATATATGTGTGTGTGTGTGTGTGTGTGTGTGTGTGTGCATGTGTGTGAATATATATGTGTGTATGTATGTGTATGTATATATATATATATATATATATATATATATATATATATATATATATATACATGTATGTATATGTGTGTATAATTATAGATATATAGATGTCAGCAAACACACACACACACAAGATTCCAGCACACTGTAGAATAAGAAAAGTAGTCTTTACTCAAGCAAACAAGTGTTAACCAGTTTAGTGTATACCCCATATCCTTTTACCAAACATTATATAATCTCTCCAATCTCAGCATCGTGATGTCACAAAGCATTGTACTTTTAATGGAATCAGCAATCAATGTGTATAATAAAAACGCATGTTAACATTGAGGGATAAAACCCTAACTGCAGCCCACTTGGTTTGAGTTCAATTAGTGCTTGGGTGACTGACAGAACATTGGGGGGAGGGTTGGCAAACTCGCTGGAAGGGCATTCACAGATGATGCTCCCTAAGGGTAGGCATGGTCCAAAGAGGGAAGTTGACTTCAGATGTAGTTGATGAGGATGGAGGAAGTGTAAGGGTGTGGACAGGGCATGAAAAGAAAAAAAAATCCCACTTAGCAGTTGCTAATATGGCCAACCCCCCAGGATATCCTTAGTATCAGTAACAAGCCGCAGTAATATTAAAGAAAGTCTGGGGATAGGGGATTAGCTGGTTGATTTGCCATGGACATGTTATACTGGGGACCTGGGTCAGTTGAATGATGTCAAGGAAAAAATATCAAGATATATTTATTTACTTACTTTTGTTTACCGGGTAGTGTCCGATTGGCCAGGAGCCGGTTTTCAGCAGAGACCTGGGGAGAAAAGCTCCAATACGTAATTGACAGAAAAACAGCAGTAGAAAAATACAGCAGAGTATCACATACAGTGTACAAATACAGAAATGTGTGATTAAAAGTTCAAGGAGGCTAGTTCACAATATGCAGTCGAGTGATACAGATATCTATTTATCTTGATAGATATATACATATGTCTATCTATATATCTCCCTACCTATTTATATTTTTTCTCCAATATTTATTTGAGTGATTGATGGGGGGTGGGGGGTGGGGTGAGAGAAGAAAAATGAAAAATGTTACTTATGTCATTATTGGTCATTAAGGCCAGGTACGAGGAGATCACTGTTCAGTATAATCCATCTTTTCTCTCTTTTGCTTTAGCAATGGGTTCTCAAACCACAAATTTAGTTCCACTAAAACCGAAACTATCTATGGTGGGGTTCAGTGTGTGTGTGTCTAAATCAAGCATTACCTACCTTTTTACATCTTACATCACTTAGATATGCCCAAACTATGCTGGTATCAGATGTGACAATATCCCTTATCTCAAAAGAATCAAGAATAATCTTAGTAGTGAAATAAATCAGAAACTCTGCTATTGAATGAAGTCACTCTTCCAGCATCCTGGTGGTGGTGGGATAGGGGCAAGGGCATATGCGAGAAATCTTACATATGTCAGCATTTCCTCATTGAAACCAACTGCAAGGAGAACACCTGTTAGTATAATCCATCTTTACCTGTTTCTATTAAGCATTTCTAGCATGCATGTTAAACAGAAAAGAGACAATATGGATTATACTTTCCCCAGCCCCAACCATGGTACCAGAAGAGTGACTATATTCAATAGATGATACCTTTGAAAAAAAAAAGAGAGTTGTCACATATAATACCAAAATAGTTTGGACAAGACATGGACTTATATGGTGAAGTAACTTCAATGCAGAGCTGGAACTAATGTCTGATAAGAGCCGTCAGTCATGGATTGTTAAATACAGCTGGCTTGTTGAAAGTCTATGAGAGAATAAAATGGTATTTGGAAAATTGTTATGAATAATTCTGATAAACCAAAATATGAAGTGTTTCATTTTTTGGGGCATATTGAGTAATAAAAATATATTTTTATGCTTGTGCCTTTAGTGTCTCCTTGGATATACACTGGTAGAGAATGCAGGCAGGTAACCTGATACTTGACATTTTTCAGGATTTCATAGTATCTCTTGAACCTAGTTGTTCCACACCTCTACACTACCTTACTAATGTGTGCTTACCATAACCATAAACCTACACCTGCACATACCCTACCCCCTACCTCTGCACCCCTCTACATCACCTTACTAATGTGTACCAACCATAACTCTAGCCCTACTTCTGCTCCAAAACCTACCCCTACCCTTGCTCCCCTCTACACTACCATACTAATATGTGCTAACCATAACCCTAATCCTGCTCTTCCTCTAACTCCTACCCCTACTCCTGCACCTCTCTATACTACTTTACTAATGTGTGCTAACCATAATCCTAACCCTACTCCCACTCCTACCCCTACCGCTACACCCCTCTACATCACCTTACAAATGTGTGCTAACCATAACCCTAGCACTACTCCTGCTCCTATCCTACCCCTACCCCTGCACCCCTCTACACTACCTTACTAATATGTGCTAACCATAACCCTAACACTACTCCTGCTCATAGCCCTACCCTGCACTTTATCTTATTGAAAAAATAAATTGTGTCTAAATGTGTAGAGGGTTTGGTGATCTCATCACAAATGTAATCTGTTTCCTTTTCCATCATTTTTTTTCTGTTTCTTCAATTTTTCAGAAGGTTGATTACTAAAACGTTGGCATTGATCATCTTTGTTCAATATATCAACATAAGCACACACACACACACACACACACACACACACACACACACACACACACACACACACACACACACACACACACACACACAAATCCAGTAGTGTACCCGCCACAAGTGCACTCTTGCACATGCATGTGGTCACACAGACATACACACATGAGAACCATAACTACATAATTTAGTCACATAGGGCATTTTTCTAGACAAATGCCTCAACCATAAATTGAAAACCAGAAAAAAATACTCGTCCCAATGCTGAAGACCAAAAAATTAGGTAATGGTTGCAAGTTGCATGCTGCAGTGCATCTGGCTACAGTTAGCAGCACTTCTAAATATTCTTTCTATCTGAAGTCACAGCTGTGAATTCAGCATTGTCACTTATTTTTATAAAACATGATGCCCAAACTGATCTAGTTACAGCAGACAATCATACCCCTGAGCAGCTTTTACCCAAGGCATCCAGCCCCTGAACCCAACAGTAGTAATGGTTCTGACTAATTTTTCAGTTGTCCGTGATGAACCACCATCTAATTTATTGAATCCTAACAGTGTATTCCATTAAACAAGCCATTCATTCATTTAACCCATGTCCTACTCTTAATTCTCCATTGTCCAAGATTGTTCATATTTTCAGTCAAAATATCTAAAGTATTCTGCTTAGAGAACTTTTTTCAGTACTTCTGTCAAAAAATACCATTATCTAACCCTGGGAATACAATAAAAGATTTGCAAGAAGTTGTATTGACATTTGGGAAACTATTCAAATATACTTTAGATAAAGAAAAATGCCAGTCCTACCTTGTTTTAAGGCCTATAATGCCATGCATGTGTTATGGTGGGTATAGATTGTTTTAGTATTCTTTTGATTACAGCTGGTTTTGTTGCTCAAGGTTTTCTACTGTCAGTTCCGTCTCATATGTGTATTTTGCTTACAACCAACTTTTAAACTTACTATAATTTTGTGTGATGCAGATATTGTATAGTTAAAGCTCATTAAAGTAGGGGAGAGTCCCCATTTTGAAAGTCTGCTGTCCCACTTAGAAAAAAAATACATTTTTATGAATGTATTATAGGGTTATATCCCTGTCTGGTAAATGAACCCCTAGACACTAGCCAAACATGTGAACAGAGCTACAAACAGAACACTGCAAAGGTCCTGTTTGCCCTGGATGCACTTGTCATGAACAGCAATAGGTCAGTGCTGATGGTGGAAGAGATCAGTACCAGCATCTGTAAATGAACGCCAATGTTACAATGTTACATTTGCAGAAACAGTTTAAGCTCTATGTATGATGAAGTGTAGCTTGCTTTTTTTTTTTTACTTCTCCAGTTGTAGTTGATGGGGTTTCCTGTTTGGGTAACTGCACAAGGTGCTGGATGAGCTAGCTACAGTTCTGTCTGGGGTACTAATACAACAGAAGGAAGCCCAGCATCTGCCAAGCTGGATCAAAAGACCAGTAGAGTAGGAAATGGGGTATTGGTAAGACCAATGAAAATGGATTTCCAAGCATGTCCTTAGTCTAGTGAGTGAAGGAGATATAGTAGTGATACTGAAAAAGTTCCCATCATAGAACATCAGGGAACCCAGAAATAAATGTGGTTTCACCTAATGGCTATGGCTTTATTGGCAGCAGACAGCTGTGGCATGGTCAAAAGCCAAGAAAGTAAAAGACAAATGTAGTCCTTTTCACAGGATTAGTTGATGGCTTTCATATAAAAGTTCTAGATGTACACAGAGCACGAAGTGTGAGAGGTAAACATTAATGCAGGCCAATGAAATGGGACTTGATCAGTTATAATCAATGACAGGTGACTCTATGAATTATACATTGTCCCTAAAAATATAGATGCACAGTTATGTGCGCATGTGTGTGGATCAATTATAATCAATGACAGGTGACTCTATGAATTATATACCAAATATTACAGGTGGTCCCTAGAAATATAGATGCATATATATGTGTGTGTGTGTGTGTGTATGTGTGTGTGTGTGTGTGTGTGTGTGTGTGTGTGTGTGTGTGTGTGTGTGTGTGTGTGTGTGTGTGTGTGTGTGTGTGTGTGTGTGTGTGTGTGTGTGTGTGTGTGTGTGTATTGTAACATGTTGCCAGGAAGGTGTGCAATGTGATTTTAAAAATGTGTAAGATACCTTTAACTGTACAGTGGATCATGGGAATATTTTCATCGAAGCTAGACTGTCTCATATCGCCTATTAGAGGCAATCTCTGCTTGACTTACAAAGCCATGTCTGACCCAGCTCTGTTAGAAATGCTACATCTAAATAAATCCCAATCCCTCCACACCACATGCTCCAGAGACCTCAACCTCATTACCACAATCAACAGAACATGCTGAGGGGGCATGTTCCTCACCCAGAGACTGCCCATGCTCTGGTATAAACTTCCCATACATGTCAAGCAGAGCACCTCCCTGACCCTCTTCAAGAGAAATCTTGATGAGTGGATGGGTAATAGTAAGTTCACCCCAGGGATCACTCCAGTGGGTCTACTTGATAGAAGCACTGGGAACAAACATTGGGCGGTACGATGCCAGGGCACTTCTATGGGCTAGGCTTGTAAAGACTCCAAGGCTATTAGCCTAGTATACACCTATGAACACACCTATGAACCTATGAATGGATATGACCTGCTCACTTTTTTTGGGAGGGGTGGGATGGGTATACATGCACCCAGTCGAGAACTATGTGATGCAGTGTCATTGCTGGAGACCAGAAAGACCAACAGGCCACTGCTCATGCTGTGGAGAGAGGGATAAGGCTGCTTGGAAGGAACTCTCATCTGTGTAAGTCCTCATGGATGGCCTATACCATGGTCCGCCCTGATGCCTAGTTAAGTATGTGCAATTAGGACTGGGGAGAAATGTAAAAGTGTAAACCACTACTGATGGCTCACTAAATAATGGTCCTTTATTACTGACCCTTGTCCAGGTGAAGGTGAACAATAAATCAAATGGACAGAAGGAGGTCAATGGTCAAATGACAGTGGGTGTATAAAAGTAATTCATGTTCCCAAGTACAATCCATAATTATAACATTATGACCATTGCAGTCCTGTTGTGTTTAATTGGTAATCACAACAATGGAGGAATTCTTGGAAAAATTGTAGAACCACAGATAATGACTCTTCAAAAACTTTTTAATTCCAGCAACAGCAAGTTTTGTTGGCCAAAATAGCTATGAATCCCTAAACTGTGTAGACAGAGAAGACACTAACCAGGGAAGATGATCGGTAGATAGTCCTTTGTGGCAATCAGAGTATTGTGCCACCACAGAAAACTGGAAAATAGCAGATTGGCAAACATCCTAACATGCTAGCTAATACAAGAGGCACTAAAAGCATGCATGGCTATGGAGGAAACTGATTTACTGGACTATGAAAAACTTAAGAAAGAACTTTTGGCCTTTACTGAAATAGCCACTAACACAAGAGCAATAATGCTTCATAACCTTTAATGTGGATAAACCATTAAGTGTAAACACATATTACTTAAAACATTTTTAAATTTTACCTTGAACATGATCACATCAATTAAGTAAAAATGTTACAAATTTTGGCCGTACACAAGATTAAAAGACCTTGCCTAGTACTGTAAGAAAATTGTCACTGCACAGTGATTCTAAGAAAACAGATAAGCCAGTAGCTTTACTTAAATGCATATTATTGATGATGCAATGCATAAAACAAGTCAAGCCTTGAAGAAGTTACCCTAATAAAACCATTTGATGTCATCATAGATCAAGAAGTTAAAATCAAATGTTAAAAATGTCGTGTAAAGTGAGGCCCTATCTAGCACCACAGGCTCAAAAACAAGCATATCGATCCTTCCTAATTTGTATACCAAACCACATTTACAAAACTCCAAACACACAACCAAATGAACTTGAGAGGAGCTGCAATAAGCTTTACAACCTTTTCAATAACTCATTGTTATGATTGTAACACTCCTGCTTTGTGCTAGCGGGTTGTAGTAGTAATACCCATGATAGTAGTAGTAATATTTTTACAGGAAAATGGGTAATGTGACAAAATATATGAGATGATTGTATGTATACTGCTGCGTAAGGTGTGGGAATATTTTCAGAGCAGCTCACTAGATAATAGGATTTTAAATGGCTGGGGGTGGGATAGAAAGTTAAATCCTCACCTGGTGTAGCTGCCATCTTAGCTGTCTATTCAAAAGGCTGCAAATTTCACTCATTCTCTCCAGTACAGGTCTTTTGAGTGTGTAACTTTAACTCCCAGAGGGTGTGGCATGAGCCTTTAAAAAATGAAGTTATCACCTTACAGTTCTTGCAGATACTAATTGACAGAGCTAAAATATCAGTAGAATTGTGTATAAGATAAAATCTTCTGATACTTTGTATATAGCAGGGTTTTGGAATTATTAATGCAAATATGATCAAGCAAGATTTGATGCCTAGAGTCACAGTAGGAGGTAACTGCAGAAATGCCTGGAGGTGCACTCGGTTGTAATGAGTGTTGGGACCTGCTACAGTAAGTCTAGAAACACAAAGACTAAGTGGTTGAAAGAACAAACTTACATATACCAAGTCTGAGATGGCCATTTCCCAGAATATTCCCTTTTCTCTGAGGCACAATGATCTAGGAGTTGATATATATAAGTTCAGGGGGACTGGGGGTTTGCCCCCCCCACACTGGGGCAAAAAAGAATTTTAAAGAGGAAGAGTTATGTTTAAGATCTGCTCTTCTTGAGTTCTGATGCTTCCTTTTGTTCTGCTGTCACTTGGAGTTATGAGTGCCAACATTTTACTAGGGAGCCATTTAAAGGTATCCCTAAATCTCAGTTTATTTGTATGAGAAGAATTTGCAGCCTTGAGAATGAGTATAAGGATGTGACTTCTGATTTAACCAATAAGAATTTTTCATAGAAGTTACAAAGTGCAACAAGTTATGTCTAATAGATGCCCTATATCTCTAGACCATAAGTTGATTTTTTGACATATCAAGATCAACCTTCTAGTCCAAGGATTGTGTTACATTATGAGTGCAACTTCAACATGTCTTCGAAAAAAGAAAAATAAAGTAAAATGTAAATTAAAATTCATTAACAGCTACACCAAGTGTAATGGTCATGTTGGCATAGCACAGCACCACCAACACAATGGTGTGCTATTTGGTATTCATTGAGCAGCTCTACATGATGTGTAGATCCACCAAACAAAGGAAAATGGCAGAATATGCTAATGAAAGCATAAACAGCTGAAGTGCATGCTAGTTAACCAATCCAGCATGATGGAGCTATTCATAAAGTAATAAAGCAATTGTTTACAGTTAGTGTAGGCTTTTGCCATGTATACCAAAACTCTTTGGAATATAGGCACGATTACACTTAGGGAAAAAAAACATATTGGGGGTTGCTGCTTTAAATCAGCATGTTGCTGTTGCTGCTGTCAGACCTCAGGCAAGAAAAAGAAGGGTGTTATTCTCCATTTGACTTATCATGGATGGCAAGAAACAGAAATCGTTGAGAGATACAGGGTGGACAGGGAAACACTAGGGAAAATATGTAACCTCTACTACCCCCAACTCAGGCCACAGTGAAATCATGAAGAGCCCACCCTAGTGGAAACAAAGATATGTTTAGCATTACATATACTAGTTACTGGTACTTTTCAGAGACCCACAGGGGATCTATTAGGGGTGTCACAGCTATCAGCCTCAAGCATATTTATCAGTTTTTAAATGCAATGCTACTACATGCAAAGAAACTTATCTCTTTCCAACAAACACCACAGAAGAGACCAAAAACCATGTAGGAATCCTATGCTATAGCACACTTCCTGAAATTTTGGAGGCTGTAGCTTGCACACAGATAAAAACAGAAGCCCCACACAGGAAAAGGGAGGAGGTACATCAACAGAAGAAGTTTCTACTGTATAAACTGTCAGCTTGTCTGTAATGCCCAAGGTATTATCTACAGTTTATTTGCTGGTAATTAAAGCAGTTTCCATGACTCAGACATATAGCACACCTGTGAGTTGTACACCAGGTTTGCTAGGGGTGGCATTCCTCAAGGGCTTCTACTAGGGGTTGCACATTATGCACTGGAGCCCTAGCTTATACACCCATGAGTAACCCACACAACCCAAGTGAGCAAGGATACAACAAGGCCCATGCTCAAACAGGAAATATCATAGAACATGTGACTGGTTTGCTTAAATCAAGATTATGGTATGTAGACACATAGGGATGCGCACTGCAGTACGACAATAGCACCTGCGCCAAAGTACGTTTGTGCCATGTTAAACAATATAATACTCAAAGAACAGCTTCAACAAGGACAGCAAGGTGTAAGACCACAGTTTGAAGGACCACTGGCAGAGCCATTACCATTAGCAAAAGCAGCAGTTTCAGATGAGGAATCTGAGGAAGAATTACCAGCTGCAGATGGTGCTGGCAGATGGAGGTATGCACAGTATGTCCAGGCACTGGCTAAGATGCAAAGGATACCAAACACAATCAGTACCTAGGTCAAAGCTTAAGATCCTACACACATACACATAGGAAAACTGTTGCATATCAGACTCCACAACTTTTACTGAACCATATAATTTCTGTGTTCTGATAGCATCAGACAGGGACAACCACAAATGACACAATTGTTACCTCTAGTAATGACAATTTAAGTGGGGCAGTATTTTACCTGTAAAGAAAATATATATATATAACTGATTGCTCTCATATGGGAATATGCATATACCCCTCAGCAGAACCTAATGGCTGAGGTTTACGGTTATGTAAGTAATAGATGCTTAACACAATGCAGAGTATTTACAGTGCACAATACATAACATTATACAGTAAACATAGATCATTGTGTTCAGTACAACCACATAGAAGGGTTGCATTTGAGACATTTACAGTCATTGTACAGTATTATTATTATGTGTGTTTGTACAAATACATGTTTCATGATTTTTAACACTTAGAGGTTATAGGTATGAACAGTTGGTAAATTAAAATGCATTGTAAGCACATCAGTTTTATGGAAATTGAGAGATACAAAGATGTGAAGAGTACAGATAGAATTAAGTGTGGTGGTATAGAGGAGAGAGTTAGGTTTTAAGGAGTGTGGTTTTGGCACATGTGCACTGTCAGAGAGAGGAAAAGTGTGGTCTAAGGGAGTTCTTAAAGAGAGCAGGATTGCTAGTGGTTCTGTTTGATGGTGGGAGGGTATTCCATAGGTCTGAGACAGTAAAAGAGTAAAACATCTGACCAACTGAGAGATTTGATTTTTTTCTACTTTGAGCAGTAGTGTTGTTTTTAGATCTAAGATATCTATTTGGGTGGTACATGGTAAGTAGAGAAGAAGGGACGTGGCAACTTGATGGTTTATATATAAATTTATGTGCAGTTGTTGACTGTAAATATGTGAGATAGTGTGGGGTTTCAAGCCACTTTAGTTGATATAGTGATGAACAACGGTGGGATGAGAATTTTGTATTTGTTACTAATTTAGCACTCATTGTAGCATGTATCTAGTTTGGATTTCAAAGAAGACTGAATGTTGGTAAGGATAGGGGCACCATATAATAGAGATAGCAGCAGAAACGATGAGGCTGGAGGCATTTTTAAGATATGCTTAAGGATCTAGTTATGTCTATAGAGGATGGCCAATTTTTGATGTTTTCTTTGATGTTGCTGTGAAAATGAAGGTCGAATCATCATCAGTGATGACACCTAGCAGTTTAGTACTTTGCAAAACTTTCATAATAGTGTTGTTTTGGGAATGAACAGTGAATTCATTCTTGTTCAGGGTGTGGGTTTTTTTTTGGGAGTAAATATCAGGAGTTTAATTTTATTGGAGTTTAGAGAGAGATGATTAGTGGGCATCCAGGTTTTGGTTGACATGAAGGCATTTTAGATGAGTAGTTGTAGCTGAGGTATGGACTTGGCTGTGCAGATAATTGTAGAATCATATATGTATTGGATGATGGTGCCTTGAGTAAGGGTGTTAGGAAAGTTGTTAATGAATATGGTAAACAAAAGGGGTCCAAGTATGGATCCTTGGGGAACACCTGTGGTCATGTTAAGAAAAGATGAGAAGGAATGTTGTCATTTGGTAGTTTGTTGCCTATTGGTGAGGTAGTTTGGGAGCCTGTTTAGAGTTGGGGGTGAGATGCCTAAGTTGGACAGTTTTTGTGAAGAAGTGGATGAGATACCATGTCGAAGGCCTTAAAGAGATCAAGAAAGAGTGAGGAGACAATGTTGCCAGCAGTTAACTGTGCCCATAAAGGAAATGAGAGTTGTGCTGGTACTGTGGCCTAGCCTGAAACCGTGCTGAGTAGGAGAAAGGATTTGGTTTTGAATTAGATCATTAAGAAGCTGAGTATGAACAAATTTTTCTAAAATTTTAGAGTTGGGAGAAAGAATAGAGATGGGTAAGAAATTGGAAATGTCTGAGTTTTTGCCACCTTTATAAAGAAGTAGAATATATGTTTTTTCCAAATATGCTGTACATGAAAATCCTTATTAGATCTATTAAGGGCTATGCTGATGGGATAGGCAATAGAACTCGCTACTATTTGTAGGAATGCTGCAGGTAGGTTGTCAGGTGTGTTAGTTCCAGATTGGAGTTTAAGAAGGAGCTTTTTTATTGTGGAGGATTGTATGGGTGAGAGTGAAACACTAGGTGGAGAGGAAGTAGTGGAGTATGGTGAAGATGTACTTGCTGGGTTGAGGTTAGTTTGTGGAAAGGTGGTGGTGAGGCTATCAATGGTATCAACAGAATAAGAGTTAAAGAGTGAGGCTATCTTGTGGGTGTTTTATCTGGATTAGGACAAGGATTATTATTGGAACGAGGGTAAAGTAAGGTAAGCTACACCAGGATCCCAGAGATAGCCAGTAGAAACAATCTTAAAAGTCAGGTATGCAATGTAATCGGGAACAGTAAAAGGCAGGGAGATAGAAAATAGATACAGAGTCTTAAAGTGTATTTCTCAGGGAAAGGAGCATCCGATCAAGAATGCTGTTGGTAATGGAAAGTATAGAATATGGTAAGAAGAGGGTTAAGCTATAATTAGAGTAAAAAAATGGACAAGGACAAAGCAGCAGTCAATGTGTGTGTGTGTGTGTGTGTGTGTGTGTGTGTGTGTGTGTGTCTGTGTGTGTGTGTGTGTGTGTGTGTGTGCCTGCATGAACACAATCCGTGTGCTAGAACTACATCCTAGCATTTCAGGAGGTGTGAGCCATGTATGGTAAACTACTCAGTTCAGCATCATTAACCCTGACAACAAGAATGACCTGTGCAATGCATTACACTGCTACTTTCACAGCCCTGGCTCGAAGATGGTGTGCGATCCGATTGTGAGTGATGTCTACTGGATTAGCTTTCATCGTGACTAAGTGTAGAACCGTTACCCCATGGCCTATCACTTCTGGATGTGGATACTGCAATCACAGATGGAGCTGTGAATGTGGTGTCACTATGGGAAAGGATTCTAGCATGGCCATGTCTGCTAACATCAGAAGATTGAGTGGTACTCTGGCTACATGGATACCCACCCACCCCCTCCATCACAGAAACTGCTTGACCTAGTGTATTGTTCATACTGTCTAAGGAATTGCCCACATGGTTCAGTGAGACACTGATGTCAGAATGCATGAAATTTAGTAGTTGCACTATCTCTTCTGAAGCTCTACCCTCACAGTGGCTACTGCGAGACTGAAATGGCTCTGCAGCAGGAGTAACAACGCTAGCCTAATCAACTGTGTCAATCTCAACCTGTCCTATATCGGACGTCACTGCATCGCAGGTATGCATAGGCACACTGACTGTGTTGGAAATATGGACAATGCATAAGGGAGTCACAACATCAGTCTCAGGCTGACTTTCATCACCCCCAGATTGTGCATTTTTATCATGACCATCATCATCAGACAGTAGCAAACTCCAGCATGAGGTGGTAGGATTTCCACCTTGCCAATTTCAGGATCACCTATGATAACAAGCGATAAACACAACAAGCAGAAAAATGGAGAATAAAATTGATGGTACATTTTCTTTATAACAAAGCTATGTTAAACTTCTTAACACATGTTAAAGCTGCAACAACTTTACTGCCATATAGACCTGAATCTCTCTTATTTACACATTGCTGGCTTTAAGCACCAGTGAAGCTTGTTGTCACTAGGGGGCCCCTGCTACTGGGAGGCACCCAACCACAATAAGTTTTCTTATCCCGATATTTTGTAACACATCTGTCAACCTAACAATAGCTAGTACAGCAATCTTGCGCACTTAATAAACCAGGTGGGTAAACTCTTATTTATATCTCCTTTAAAATTCAAAGATAGCTCTGGTTATAGTAACAGTGTTTTACAAAGTAACAGGCTTCATACTTCCATTAAATATTTTACCACCAATATAGCACCCCTGGCTTAGTTAAAACCTGCTGGTGGACATTTTCTCCACTAAAACTAACAACATAGCCAGCTTTAGGTGCCTGCAATACCTGTGGTTACAAGGGTGGCCCCTTAATCATTCTTAACTGTGTGGGGGCCCCACAAAAGCTGTTGACGGTTGCAGAAAATGATGAAAAATCCATCAATTTCCTAATGATGCTCTTTAACTTGAACAGCGCTGTGGTGTGATCCTGATATGATAACGATGATAATGAACATAAGCAAGCTAAGCAGAAGAGAGATCAGCATCTACGAGTGTATGATTTGAGAACAAACCTTGGATTTTAAAAAGAGCTGATGCTTCTGATCTTCTGGAATGTTTTTTTTTTTTTTCGTACAGGGAGTTTTTTTAAATACTGGTAGAACACCAAATACTATAAACCTCAACTTCTTTGCTGAAGAATTCAGCACAATACCAAAAATAATAGCAGAATAAAGCCTCAAAATCAGGACCATCTTTTTAAATATTACTATAATTCACTTAAAAAGTAGTAGGAGAGCAATAAGAGGGCAGATGTGGCCAATACTTTGATCGATTTCAAGCTCTTCATTAGAAAGCTTAATCAATCAAAATGGAACAAATGGAATCTCAGACTACTAAGACTAGACTTTCTCTCATTAGCTCTCCGGAAAAGGAATCTTCTTCCAAAAGGCAAAAAACAAACAAACTACATCCTGAAGCTAATAAGCAAACTCAAAAAGCTAAAAGTGACCAACCATTCACATTGGAAGATTTCAAGGAAGCTCTGATTCCCCTTCAATCAGAAATACAGACATTCTCTACAAAACTAACATCATTTGGAAATAATCTGGAACACATGATGGCAAGAATGGAGCAAAATGAAGCTAAAACTTTAAACAATAAAATAAAAATACAAGAACTACAAAAAGCGGCTACAGAGAGAGACTCCACCATTACAGAAATGAAACAGAAAATCATCGACCTAGAGATAAGAGCTAGACGAAATAATATACTAATTAGAGGCATTCCTGAGAAATATGAACAGTCGCAGCTCCCTAGAATCGCAAAAGAAATCATTGACATTGTGATGGACAATAAAGACCTGTCTAAAATGATAGCAATCGAGAGAATACACAGGGCACTAAAAAAAGCTCAAACATCTGAAATTCCTAGACAAGTCTATGCCAGGATCTTAAATGCCTAGCATGCACAATCTATAATTGTTAATGCCAAAGGAAAGAAAAACATTTCCTGGAATGGCTATAAAATCACAATAGCACAAGATCTGCCTTTCCCAATTAAACAGTCAAGACAAGCTTTATCTCCTTTCTGCAGCTACCTGCTAAACAGAAACATTACATTTCAAATGAAATATCCGGCGCCTCTCTGCTTCCAAAACAAAAGCGTCAGTTACTCTGTTAAAACTGTCCAAGAAGCTAAATCATCATTTTTGAATGTGTTCAAAGAGGTACCCACTAAGATAGCTTAAAGGTAATCTTATCAGAATGACTCTTGACCATGGATGACTGTTCGCCATACATTACCAATGTTCTAGTTGTTATAGTTAAGACAGAAACTAGCCCAAGGAGAAATTGTATTTATCGTTTCAGAATTCCAATTTTGGGCCTATACTACAAGCAAATATAAAACTTGTACCCTCTGACCTTGCAAATCACGTCCAGGTCATGATGCTGCGTTAGTTTCATAAAACAACAGCTCCAAAGACAACAAATCCAACAATCTATCTAGCTTGCCAAAATAATAAAGAAATAACAAAGAAACACCTCCCTTTTCTTTAAACACAAATAACAGCAAAGTCAAGAAGTGTAAAACTTTCACATATGAGAAAAATTACACTCCTAACGCCAACCTGATGGATACATCATTTGCCAAACTGTATACGATGACAACTCTCATCTATTTAAGAACATAGAGAAATAAAAATGATGAAGCCCAATACACAATGTGTCTTGTTTGAAAAAAAAAAAATGAACTCAAAGGTAATCCAGCAATCGTTTTTTGATCTCAGACGACGCAAGGACGCAAGGCATGCTACATACCCTTGAAATCAGTCATGTAACAGCGGAGATATCAATATAACATCTACCTAACCTGAAAAATAAGCAAAGGAATTTGCAAAACATTGCATACCTGGCAAGATTAGATGAGGACTGACTTTTCCTGTCCCTGACTCAGTAATCGTTCGTGTGAGCTAGCCTCCAGAGATTTGAAATTAATACTGTCTACAGATTGCCGGAAAGTGAAATCTAATCCTTTTCTCAAACTTTTACTCAACAGAAATGTGCAGAGTGCGTATTCCAGGAAGTGAAGATGAGACACTGCCTATCTGAAGGTCAAAGGGCAGAGCCTTCACGCAAATACCGAAGGGCTGACAGTCTTTCATACAAACACAGCTTGGTTGGCCCTATTGCTGTGATATACTTCGCCCACAGAGTCAAGGGCTCCTTTCAGCCACCAGATGCAGTCACTTAACTCAAATATACCCTAATCAGATTCAATTCCTTGTCATTTGCTTTCTAATTTTTTAAAGACGGTAATGCCAGATTGTGATATCAGGTCATGAAAACTCACCCAAGGAACAAAACTTGAGATGGGAATTTGACAGTCATTTGAAAAGCATATAAGTAATGGGTTGTGATTCAAGAAACTTAGCCATAATTCTCTACAACAGGTGGAGATTTAGCTATTCCAAAGTGCTATGAACAGCAGAAAAAGAAATTGCAGTAGCTCATAAAAAATTCTGCACCACTTAGCTCTGCATGTAGCGAGCGACCAGAAGACAAATGGATGTCAGATGGAGCAACAGCTTGAAAAACTGTTTCCTTCTTCTTTTTGCCACACATCTGCTCTTCAGGTGGTAGCATAAAACATATTATATCTTTAAAAACTGGCGCAGTTTTTATGGTGTTGCTCTGTGATAACTTCTATGTGTGCTATAGAGCAGAGCTACAGCATGATATCTTCTTAAAAGTGCATAATGCAATGTTACATACTCCTCTGATATCAAAGACGTGCAAAACAATCTCCCCTTTTGTTGACTTAGTATTCATATACTGCATGTACAACAAAGTTAATTATTGCCTGTTAAGTGTGTTACCAGAATGTGATATCAGAACTACTCAACAAGATCTATACAGCCCAGTTCTTTGAAGACACTCTCTATTTAATAATGACCCCTACTATATGCTATCGGATGTTTCCTAATTGCAGGTCACATGTTGTCTCTTCTGAAATGCAACCACGGCAATTATATCGAAAGGTCATTAAAAATTAAGTCTAAATTAAGATAATTGATATACAATCTATGCAAGCTGTTAAAGGAAACTAATGCAAACTGTATGCATAGTAATTTTATCAAAAAGAACAACATGTTTATTATAGTACCCTTTTAAAGATTCCTGATATGTGAGATGGTATTTAACTTTCTACAATGATGTTAAATGCTATATATTTACGATCACTTCACTAGCACTACTATTGACTTTTAGTGATTCAGATATAATAGTCTGTGACAACCAATGGCTGTTATTATTGAGGTCAATATAAATACTATCAAATTCAGTTTCTCTGCAAGCTCATTATGAATTGAGAGACTTTTCTACATAATCCTCTAAGGTAAAAACGGGGAGAGTCTTAGGTATACTAGTTAAGAACTTAACTTATCCATTGAACAAGGGGTGAAGGTCCATCTTAAATACAGACTCCAACTCTTAACTATGGGGGATAAAATCTCTGTGGAATATACACAATAGCACAAGATCTGCCTTTCCCAATTAAACAGTCAAGACAAGCTTTATCTCCTTTCTGCAGCTACCTGCTAAACAGAAACATTACATTTCAAATGAAATATCCGGCGACTCTCTGCTTCCAAAACAAAAGCGTCAGTTACTCTGTTAAAACTGTCCAAGAAGCTAAATCATAATTTTTGAATGTGTTTAAAGAGGTACCCACTAATATAGCTTAAAGGTAATCTTATCAGAATGACTCTTGACCATAGATGACTGTTCGCCATACATTACCAATGTTCTAGTTGTTATAGTTAAGACAGAAACTAGCCCAAGGAGAAATTGTATTTATCGTCTCAGAATTCCAATTTTGGGCCTATACTACAAGCAAATATAAAACTTGTACCCTCTGACCTTGCAAATCACGTCCAGGTCATGATGCTGCATTAGTTTCATAAAACAACAGCTCCAAAGACAACAAATCCAACAATCTATCTAGCTTGCCAAAATAATAAAGAAATAACAAAGAAACACCTCCCTTTTCTTTAAACACAAATAACAGCAAAGTCAAGAAGTGTAAAACTTTCACATATGAGAAAAATTACACTCCTAACGCCAACCTGATGGATACATCATTTGCCAAACTGTATACGATGACAACTCTCATCTATTTAAGAACATAGATAAATAAAAATGATGAAGCCCAATACACAATGTGTCTTGTTTGAAAAAAAAAAAATGAACTCAAAGGTAATCCAGCAATCGTTTTTTGATCTCAGACGACGCAAGGCAAGCTACATACCCTTGAAATCAGTCATGTAACAGCGGAGATATCAATATAACATCTACCTAACCTGAAAAATAAGCAAAGGAATTTGCAAAACATTGCATAACTGGCAAGATTAGATGAGGACTGACTTTTCCTGTCCCTGACTCAGTAATCGTTCGTGTGAGCTAGCCTCCAGAGATTTGAAATTAATACTGTCTACAGATTGCCGGAAAGTGAAATCTAATCCTTTTCTCAAACTTTTACTCAATGGAAATGTGCAGAGTGCGTATTCCAGGAAGTGAAGATGAGACACTGCCTATCTGAAGGTCAAAGGGCGGAGCCTTCACGCAAATACCGAAGGGCTGACAGTCTTTCATACAAACACAGCTTGGTTGGCCCTATTGCTGTGATATACTTCGCCCACAGAGTCAAGGGCTCCTTTTAGCCGCCAGATGCAGTCACTTAACTCAAATATACCCTAATCAGATTCAATTCCTTGTCATTTGCTTTCTAATTTTTTAAAGACTGTAATGCCAGATTGTGATATCAGGTCATGAAAACTCACCCAAGGAACAAAACTTGAGATGGGAATTTGACAGTCATTTGAAAAGCATATAAGTAATGGGTTATGATTCAAGAAACTTAGCCATAAGTCTCTACAACAGGTGGAGATTTAGCTATTCCAAAGTGCTATGAACAGCAGAAAAAGAAATTGCAGTAGCTCATAAAAAATTCTGCACCACTT
The DNA here is from genome assembly GCF_019279795.1 of Protopterus annectens. Taxonomy (NCBI): domain Eukaryota; kingdom Metazoa; phylum Chordata; order Ceratodontiformes; family Protopteridae; genus Protopterus; species Protopterus annectens. Next base: position 295,166,041 of record NC_056734.1, on the reverse strand, counting down.
AGCTCTGCATGTAGCGAGCGACCAGAAGACAAATGGATGTCCGATGGAGCAACAGCTTGAAAAACTGTTTCCTTCTTCTTTTTGCCACACATCTGCTCTTCAGGTGGTAGCATAAAACATATTATATCTTTAAAAACTGGCGCAGTTTTTATGGTGTTGCTCTGTGATAACTTCTATGTGTGCTATAGAGCAGAGCTACAGCATGATATCTTCTTAAAAGTGCATAATGCAATGTTACATACTCCTCTGATATCAAAGACGTGCAAAACAATCTCCCCTTTTGTTGACTTAGTATTCATATACTGCATGTACAACAAAGTTAATTATTGCCTGTTAAGTGTGTTACCAGAATGTGATATCAGAACTACTCAACAAGATCTATACAGCCCAGTTCTTTGAAGACACTCTCTATTTAATAATGACCCCTACTATATGCTATCGGATGTTTCCTAATTGCAGGTCACATGTTGTCTCTTCTGAAATGCAACCACGGCAATTATATCGAAAGGTCATTAAAAATTAAGTCTAAATTAAGATAATTGATATACAATCTATGCAAGCTGTTAAAGGAAACTAATGCAAACTGTATGCATAGTAATTTTATCAAAAAGAACAACATGTTTATTATAGTACCCTTTTAAAGATTCTTGATATGTGAGTTGGTATTTAACTTTCTACAATGATGTTAAATGCTATATATTTACGATCACTTCACTAGCACTACTATTGACTTTTAGTGATTCAGATATAATAGTCTGTGACAACCAATGGCTGTTATTATTGAGGTCAATATAAATACTATCAAATTCAGTTTCTCTGCAAGCTCATTACGAATTGAGAGACTTTTCTACATAATCCTCTAAGGTAAAAACGGGGAGAGTCTTAGGTATACTAGTTAAGAACTTAACTTATCCATTGAACAAGGGGTGAAGGTCCATCTTAAATACAGACTCCAACTCTTAACTATGGGGGATAAAATCTCTGTGGAATATAATTTAAAATATTAAAAGCATAAACTTAAGCCCTTAAGTTATCTGACCAGGGAATTGGTCTAAGTATCATCATTTGACTAGAATTAAAAATCTCTTTCAACTAATAAACAAAATTACTATAACATTAATCAGTAGTTACAAGCTAATGCAGGCAAAGAAGTCAGTATAATGCTAATTATCTGATGGATCTTAGAATAACAAGAGAGGTTTGTATTATAGTTTGTTGTGTACATAGTTTTATAATACCCCTTACAGATAATAGAAGATTGTGGATACTCATGGGGGGAGGTCTGCGAGGGGTGGGTTGTCACTCATTAATCCTAATATTGTTGATATCATCTCAATATAGCTTACATACCATATACTTAAAATATTATCATCCCTAAAAAAAGACTAAATTACACTTAAACCACCACACCAGCATCCAAATTGTATTGTCAGTAAAGACAAAATGATACTACTGGAATCAATGAATGCTAAAGGTCTCCAAAATAATAGAAAAAAAAAGTTAATTTTACACTTAATCTATAAATCAGAAGCTGAAATAACGCTTATTCAGGAAACCCACATGACCACAGCTCAATGGGAGAAGGAAGCAAATAAGAAATGGGTAAAATTAATTATAGCAGCCGGAAATGATACTGCGTCTAAAGGGGTAGCAATAGTAGTTAAAAATTCTTTCAAAGGAACTAGAAAAGCAAACAACAGTGATCCCAATGGCAGGTGGTGCTACTTAGTATGTTCCCTTCCACCTTTCAACAGAAATATTGTTATCCTTAATGTCTATGGTCCCTGTATGTACAAAACCACTTTTATTTATGATATATACTCAATTTTAGAAAAATTCCCAAATCATTTATATCTACTAGGGGGAGATTGGAATATGATCAACAGACCTGAACGTGACAGAATGATTAAAGAAAATAAACAGCCTGTGGATTTAACAAATCTTATAAACGAACCAATAGAATATTTTAATATATTTGATCCCTTCGAACTGTTCAGACAGGACTCTGGAATCAGTAAATACACATTTTTTTCAACATCCCATAAATCATGGTCCAGAATAGATTTTTTTTTAATTTCAACCAATTTCAAAAAATTTGAAATAAAATACTATACGGATCCTAGAACCTTGTCTGATCATGCAAAAATCAACCTAAAAATAAATGAGACTAAGCCAAACACAACAGAGAAATATGTAATTAATTGGACCCTGAATCACAATCTCTTAAAAAATAGGGAAATCTGCCAAGAAGTGACAGAATTACTTGACCAAACTTGCAGTAACTTAGAAAAAAACAAATATCCCATTTGATATACAGTGGGCAGCGGCTAAGGCAACACTCAGAGGAATATTAATACAAAAAGCATCAATACTCAAAAAACAAGTCAAATCCCAAATTGACAATCTAGAACTTAAGCTAAAAAATCTTGAAATAGAAATGCAACAAAAACAATCTTCGGAGCTTGAGAAGCAGGCCATCTCTATACAAAAACAACTGCAAGAAACAAAAATGAACCACCTCTCTCTTATTGAACTTAGACTACTGCATAGATAAGCTGAATGGGCCCAAACTCCCTCTAAGGTCCTAGCCAGAATAATCAATATAAAACCTCCCTCTTCCAAAATAAAAGAAATTAAACATAATAATAAAGTATTTAACTCGGATAAGGATATTATAAAAACCTTTGAAGAAATATATTGAGAGATATATGGCCCACATCCTCTGGAAGGTAAAATAGCATCCAGCATGTTTTTAGATGAACTGCATTTCCCACAAATCAATGATACCCGAGTTAAGCTTCTTAAACAACCAATAACTACTGAAGAAATATATTTAGCCATCAAGAAAATGAAATTAGGGAAATCCCCAGGCCCTGATGGCTATACATCAGAATTTTATAAAACTTTTGCAAAGCTCTTAGTCCCAATTTTATTCAAAGTGCATAATTATATAATAAAATATGGGATTACAGATTTATGCATAAATAACTCCAAAACGATTTTCATTTCAAAACCTAACACAACTGCCCATAACCCTAACGACTATCATCCAATTACATTAATCAACCTAGATATAAAAATACTAGCAACAGTGTTGGCACACAGATTGGACAAAGTGCTTCCCTCTATCATATCGTCTGAACAGTTAGGTTTTATGAAAAACAGACAAGCCTGGGATAATACATTAATAATAGAAGCAATAACAAATATGACAGTTAAAGACACCTCCCCTAAATATGCATTATCCGTGGATGCACAAAAGGCTTTCGACCGAGTTAACTTAAATTTCTTGTTCAAGGTTTTAAAGTGCTTTGCTCTTCCCGAAGAATTTATAGCTATGATTAGAGTCTTATACAATAAAGCCACCACCACATTACATATAAATAAAAAGAACTCACATCCTATACATATAACCAACGGTACTAGACAAGGATGCCCGCTTTCCCCGTATCTTTTCAACCTTTACTTAGAAGTCCTCCTTCTGAAGTTAAGTCAAAAAATATTTAACCACTCAATCTCCATCTCAAGGGTCCAAATTAAATACATGGCATTTGCTGATGATCTCAACATTTATTTTCAAAATCCTTCCACTGATCTGGTTAAAATTTTAAACTCGATTGACAAATTCTCGGCAATTTCAAACTATGCTATGAATCCCAATAAATCAAACATAGTCCCGTTAAACCCTCTTAGTCATAAGGAAATTTTCTTCCCAGAATCAAAGATTAAAATAGAATATTCACTCAAATATCTAGGTGTTACCTTTATCCACCCGCATAAAGAAATTATAAAAGAAAATCTCTACATATTTTGGTCAAAAATTACAAAAGATTTGGATGGATGGAAAAACCTAAACTTCCCTTTCTATCCAAGACATCAGTCATAAAAATGAACATTCTCCCCAAAATATTGTACCACTTTCAAGTGGTTAGGCAAAGTGTCCCAAATAAATTATTTTCCAAGTTGAAAACAACACTGGGTAATTTTATATGGCACCCGAAGAGCGTTAGAATTAGTTACAAAAAATTAACACTACCTAAAGAAAGGGGCGGCTTGGGTCTTCCTGATTTCCAGACATATTATCATATTATCAGAACTAACCACATCATGTGCCTAACCCATTATGAACCCTCTGATACTTCCTGGAATCCCCTTTGGATAAAAATCTATTACCAGAATCTAAATACCTTTAACTTTAACCCGAAAGCTATTCCTTTCCTTAGCAACAAAACCCTAAAAAGTTTCAAAATACATCCTGTAATAATCAATAATGTAAAATGTTTTCAAAAGCTTGCCGCTTCTTTAAACATAAGGAACTCCTTAATTATGGCACAACCAATACACATGAACCCTGAAATCAAATTAAATAACAAAATGCTAAACCTAGAAAACTATCCAAATATTAAAAGCTGTATAGTATGGGACTTTTATCAATTAAAAGATCAACCCCTAAGTCACATTGTTAATGTCTTGGCATCAACTAAAAAATACAGAATAATCATTAACCAAATAATATACTTAATAACCTTGAAAACATCAGGAATAAACGTAACTCCACAAGAATTCCAGTTATATCAACAACTCACCTCCCATTTACTACAAAAAAACAAAATGCTTTCAAATACCTATAGACTAAACACCCGAACTAAATACCAAAATGAAATCCTTCACTCAAACTTTTGGATGACCCAAAATGCAAAGTTAACTAACGAACAAAAATTAGTGGCAATACAAATAACTACAAAACTCACTCCTTTTAAAAAATTAATCTATACTCAAATCATGATAAATAACAATGCCTACCATACACCACTCTTCCTGAATAAAATAGATCCTAATTCCTCACCATTTTGTCCCACGTGTGCTAACACAATAGCTGACATTCTACATATCTTTTGGTCTTGTAAAAATGTTCACAAGCTTTGGAGCTACCTAAGAGTGAAATTGGAGAAATAAGGCTATATGAAATCTACCCTCTCATGGGAAATGTCAATATTGAACATTTTCCCCAATACATACACGTTAGAATTCAAACATATTATAGTAACATTAAGCGTACTACTTAAATCCTACATAGCTCTTAACTGGCTCGATAGATCCAAAACTTCCTGGTCAGAATTCAAACATGTGGCTATTAAATATGTTTTGGCTAACAAATTAAAAACTGAGTCAAAAGAAACTAACCTATTTCAAGAATTACTGGGGAAAGCTCATAGAAATTCTATCCTAGACCCGCACTAAAATTAGAGTATGTTGCTTTATTGTACCGCCCACACATCAAATGTCAAGCCTTCCTCCAACAAATATTTGGAGACCATATATAGCATTCTCTATGAACGCTATCTAAACTTCATTAAGTATACCAAGTTTCCACTAGTACCTACATATAACTCTAAACTCTACCAAAATATCCTTCAAGAGTGACAACCATATGTAAATAATGTCAATATTGTAAATAGTTTCCCTTGTTAGATACAGGGAGACAATTATAATTCTTTTCTATATAAGGTAACAATGGTCAATGGTAAAAAATTATATAAATAACTAGTTATTAATCTTTTATTGATACACCTATTTCACTTTATATTACAAGATATGTTCTGCCATTGGACAAAGCTTGTTAGAAAGGAAAAGGTATTTTTTCTCTTGTTTAAATTCTGTTAAAAGTGTTGCACCAGCAAGGATAAACTCACAAGAAAATTGTGAAATATAGTACAACATGTGTTATCTGATCCTATGTAAATCCATTGTTATTTTATTTCTACTATGTACTAATTGTTTTTGTAACATACAATCTTGGAAAATGAAATAAAAAGTTAATTCTGAAAAAAAAAAAAAAGAAAGCTTAATTTTCAGCTTATTTTTGGCAAACAGGCCATGACACCGAAGGATTTTCAGGTTCCCAGTACATTCAACCCTCCTTTACACCACTCTTTATGTCTTTTTGACCGTTTGTGTGACTTGGACCTACGTCACTTATTGAAATGTAAACATAATGTCAATTTGAACATCAGTAAAGATGAGAAACGCTTGTTAGAATTGTTAACCAACTCATCCATGAGGGTTATGCAACCCGATAAGGGGGGAGGATTGGTAGTTATGGAAGAAGTTGATTACATCAGGAGAATGGAAAATATTTTGGCATCTGAAACCTACAAGGAGGTTTTGAAAAATGAGTTGAATCAGAGTGTGACCAGGGTCTGCTCTTATTTTAATGACATGTTTATCAACGGAGTTATTAATATGGAAGTGTTTAATTATATTTGCACACCTAACCCCAGGATACCTGTCCTGTTTGGTAATCCGAAGATTCACAAGAGTGTGCATGATCCCCCCATGCGCCAACCTGTGAGTGCTAGGGGCAGTGTAACTTATGCTGGGGCGAAAGTGCTTGACACAATTTTGAAAAAGTATGTGTCCAGCGAGTCCCACATTTCCAAAGATTCCTGGTCATTTCTCGAGAGGGTCAATCTCATCCTCTTCATAGGGGAGAGCAATTTTCTGACAATTGATGTCATAGATTTATACTCTTCCATCCCTCATTCCACAGCATTAGAATGGATCGAAGCCATCATGACCATCAAACAGGCACCTGCCGAGGACATCTTGATGGTGAGGGAGTTATTAGACATCATTTTGACCTGCAATTTTTTCTCCTTCAACCATCGCTGGTTCCACCAATTAATAGGGGTCCCGATGGGGTCTCCCTGTGGGGCCAGCATTGCCAATTTGGTGATGACATAGTGGGCGAGGGAGTTTGTTTTTACCAATCCTATTATCCAGGATAAAACCCTTCTTTACACTAGGTTTTTGGATGATACTTTTATCATCCTACAAGGGGAGAGGGAAGTGGCTGAGACACTACTGGATGGGTTTAATGCCTCCACACATTTTTTGAAATTTACATTTAATTTTTCTAAGGAGAGGTTCTCTTACTTAGATATGGAATTATTGAAGGACATCTCCTCAGGTTGTTTCATTGCTAAAATCTATCGTAAAGCAACCTTTTCTAACAGTTATTTACACTTTGAGAGCAGCCACCCCTTTTACCAGAAGAGGTCTATAGTAAAGGAACAGTTGGTTAGGGTGGCGAGGATGGTGTCAGTGACTTCCTCGAAGAAGGTGAGTTTATTCGAGGCCTCTTTCTGAATAGTGGATACCCTGAACATCTGCTTTCAGAAGTGGTCAGTTAAGTTAGCGGTAAGAGGGAGAATGGGTTCTACACACCAATTTAGGGTAATAGTGGAGCACTCCAGAATCCCGAGCCATCTCAAGTGCAAACTCATGCGAATTACCTTTGCAGTTTCATCATAACTTTCAATGTTGACGCACAGGATATTTCCTCCATTATTAGGAAAAATTGGAATATTTTACGTTTAGAAATGCAAGGTAATCCACAGTTTGAGAACACGCCTAAAGTGATGTTCAGGAGGGGGTTGAATCTGAAAGGTATCCTACAGATGAAATTAAACCAAACCCCAGTCAAGGGGATGTACAAATGTAAAACGTGTAAATACTGTATGTTTATTAAAGCAGGGACCTTCTTCAGTATTGGTGAAATTAAATACCCCATCAGGAGTAGATTTAATTGTGCCAGCCCTCATGTGGTATATTTGGCTAGATGCTCCTCATGCCTGGTGTTCTATATAAGAAAAACTGACAGGAAGTTATATGAACGGCTCTATGAACACCTATATGCCATTAAAAAAGAGAAGATGGAGAATGCTTTTGCAAGGCATGTCAAGGAGCATCCTGGTCATGAATTTACCTTTTCGGTTATTGATCAGATAGTTCTTTCCAACATGGGGGGGTCCAGACACGTTATTGCTAGAACAAAAGGAATTGATCTGGCAGTTAAAACTGGAAGTGTATCATTATCCAGGCTTAAATGGAATGTTATCCATTTCTTGCATTTTAAAATTAAGGAGTCTGGATAGGTGATTAATTGTATTTTATTTTAACAGATTTATTTATTATAAAATAGCCGCTATGACTTGTTTTTACTTTATTGCAGTAAGGATTTTATAAATACGATACTTTTTTAATGGGTAGTTTAGTAAGTTGAGTTTCTAGTGAAGGGCTGTGAGCTTGTTTTGGAATGTATTGGCTTAATTACTAAGTAGTCAGGTGTTTTAATTAGCTATTTAATGAGGTGCATGTAGAAATGGTTTGTTGTTTTTCTGATGAAGTTGGTGTGGAACACTGACGAAAAGCTTATTTGTGTTGTTGAGCTTAAAATAAATTTGATTCTGTCAACTTACTAGTATCACTGTGTCCGGATTTGGAGCATTTTATCTGGTGCATCCATCAAGGTTGACTGTCTTGCTAGCTTCCTATTTCAGTTTTGGTTTGTCACTTAAAATGTTAACAGAATGATATATTTTGTAATCACATGCATTTTTTTGACAATAAGGAGTATAAAACTCTGATGTTTGGAATTATTTAGAGTCTGTTATCCTGAATGATTTGCCAGCGAATCAAACTTTTTATGAAGGACATAACAAAATTATGAGCAAAATCAGGTAAGATCTGTGAAATCAGAGACAGTGACAGGTATGCATTACTTCTCACTGAGGTAAATAAAAGTTATTTACCCTTAAGGCTGTTTGACGACTGCTAAACAACATTCACTGAATTCATGTGGTAACACCAGTGTTGCACAATGTATTGTTATTTGTTGGAATAAGTAAAAATTAGTATTGCTATGGCTTGTGTGTGTGTGTGTGTGTGTGTGTGTGTGTGTGAGTTTTACACACACACACACACACACACACACACACACACACACACACACACACACACACACACACACACACACACACACACTATCACTGATTTTTATCTGCATACACCAAATTATGCCAGGACACATACATTATTTTTCTGGGCATAATATATCACAGAACATTCACATCCATCTTCAAAGAGTCTGGGGGCTCCCACTCCCCAGACTGTATAAACTGATACACAGGTGTCCCTTAACCATTCTTTACTGTGTGTGTGTGTGGGGGGGGGGGGGACAAAAGCTGTTGCAGCCTGAGGGAAAATGAGGAAAAATGTATTAATTTTCTGATTACTTTTTTTAACTAGAACAGGACTAATCCCTTTTGGATATAGCTGATAATGGCCTCTGCTCTCATTTGTACCCATTCTAAAACCACCCCTATTCAGATGTGTGTGTAGAGAAAGCTGTGGTAGGTTATGGGGGGATTTTGTGGTTATTACTTCTTTAATTTTCATCACAGTCAAATCATATAGGTGTGCACATGAGGTCATTACCGCTTTTGTTTATTCTGAGGGCAGGGTGTTCACTGTTTCTTTTACTTTTCTGACAGACCTCAGAGGTGTACAAAGAAGGTTACTATAGCTTGTGAAGGGGTAGTATACTGTCTAGGAGCAATGAGGTAGAATACATCATTGTAATCATTATTTTTCACCTTCAGTTCAGCCACATATATAGGTAGCTGCCTTTGATAATTAGAGTTGAGGAGTGAAGTGACATGCTATGCATATGTATGTCAGCACTCACTTGAAATACATGACTGTGGCAATTTGAACCTCTGCTTCCACCCCAGTCTAACACCAGAGGGATGCATAGGCAGTGGCTGTCTTTTTTTTGGGTGTGGGGGTTAGGAAGGTAGGCAGTATTTCCAGATTGCACCTACGTATCCAGACAACAAATGACTTGTTAGCTTGCTGTGAGCTACTATTTTATAAACTCTGAACATTAATCCTTGGGTACAACTTATGTTTTCCTCGATTTTTCTTATTTGTGGTTTTTGTTTAGGACCACATTTCATTAAAAGGTTGGGAAAATGCTCAAAAATACATCACCGAACACTGATAACCCCATGGTTTATTGGGCCATGGCTTACTTAAGTTATTTCCTAAATAGTTATTACTATGCAGTCTTGGTTAGGAAAGGTATGCCGAAAGGATGCAAGAAACACTAAAGCTGAATAGCAAAACTGAATTTCTTTCCATAATCATAATATCAGTTCAAGTCATGATTGGATTAAAAGGCTGTGTAAAAAGAAAAAAATATATATATTTATTTATTTATTTTTATTTTATATTTGTTAACCGGGAAAGTCCGACTGGATAGAGGTCCATTGTCAGCGGAGGCCCAGGGAGAAAAGCTCCAAATGTACAAAAGCAAGTGTAAATACAGTGAAATTATTACAGTGTGTTATCACAAAACTGAGATTTGTTTAATGATATGTACATACAGGTACGTTTTTCTCACATAGACGCAGCAAAGGTTGGAAGCAAGTAGCTGAGAAAGAAATAGTTAAAGATTTCATCTGAAAAAGGAAAACACATACATTAAAGGTGGTTATCATACATGGTGTAGTGTTAACTTTAAATCTTTCCAGTAGATGGGTGATGCACAGAATTTTAAACAGTTAGAGAGTCAGAGTTTTATTCCTGTAATGAGGTTCTCATTTATGAATTATGTTTGAGTGGGGGTTAGTTAGGTTTTGTACAGGGACAAAGCCACTGCATTTTTAGGTATTTCCTAAGAGATTTCTTGAATTGGGATAAGGAGGGGTCAGTGGTAAGTTCAGCAGGAAGTAGGTTCCAGTTTTTTTACCAGCAGAGTTGGAGAATAGTGATTCACCAGCTAAATTGTTGGTTTTTACAGTTTGCACTAGCAATTTTTTGGAAGATCTACTGCGGTGGTGGTGCTACGGTAGCGTTGTCGCCTCACAGTTAGACGTTGACCGTTCCATTCTCAGTTAGAGCGTCTTCTGTGTGGCGATATGCATGAATGGGCATTCCTTAGTTGAAGGTTGTGCATTAGGCCCAGCAAGCCAGCACGTCAAAATCTACTGCCAATCATTAGTGGACCGGAGTTCCGCTGTGGCAACCCCTAACCGGGAAAAGCCGAAAGAAACAAGCAAACTAGCAATTTTTTGGAAGAGTGAAGGGATTTTAGGTTACTGTAAGGGGTAATAATATTTTTTCAGTATGGGTGTACTGTCTGATTGGTAGAGGATTTTGTGAACAACTATTAGTTGGTTATATTGCAGCTGACAGGGTAGTTCAAGCCAGTCTAACGATTGAAGGTTAAGGCAGTGATGGGCTCTATAAGCTGATCCTATGGCAAATCTGGCAATGGTATTGTAGCACCTTGTTAATTTGTTGAAGTTTGATTTGCTTAGGTTTACAAAGATAGGTGAGGCATAAGGAGGGGTCGAAAGCAGATGTGTACGGGCAATAACAGTTCTAGCAGATGGGGTTAGGAATGGTTTAACTGTTGTAATAGTTTTGTCTATGTGAGCATCAAACTTGAGGTTGTTGTCAATTATCACTCCCAGTAGTTTAATACTAGGTTCTGGGGAAATTATGGTACCATTGTTAGATATTATGCTGAGAGGTGGTGACGAGACCTTGCGAGTGGGGGAGAAGAGTAATACTTTGGCTTTATTTGGGTTTAATAGTAGTTGGCGACCAGAGAGCCAGTTTTCTACTTTGTTGAAAGTGATTTGGGACAAGGATTGTAAATCTGCGGGGGAGGTGGCAGAGCAGATTAGGGTTGAGTCATCTGCATACTGAATACAAGTTGCATCAGGGATGACTTTGTACAGGTCATTAATGAATATGGAGAATAGCAGGGGGACCTAATATAGCTCCCTGTGGGACTCCAAGGGTGACTGGTAAAAGGGACCATAGGTTATTCTTCCATAGTACAGCTCGTTGTCTGTAACTTAAGTAAGAAGGAAACCAGGTGATTGCTAGGTTATCTATGGAGAGTGATTTTAATGTGTTTAAGAGTAGCTGGTGATTTACCATATCAAATGCCTTGGACAGGTCAAGGAAGAGGGCTGATGAGAGCTTGTTGTCATTACGGTTTTGATTTATTGTATGGGAGAATGAGGGAAGGGCTGAAGTAGTACTATGGCAAGGTCTAAATCCATGCTGGGAGGGTGCTAGGAGAGTGTTTTGATTCAGATAGGTAAGAAATTACTTGTGGATACATTTTTCCATTATTTTAGCCAAGGGAGACAGAATGGCTATACGCTTATAATTTCAAAGTTCAGTGGAATCTCCCCCTTTATGAAGAGGAGCAATGTGGGAGATTTTCCAGATGTGGGGGATATAGGCTTCATGGATAGGCCTATTGATTAAAATTGATATGGGGTATGCTATTTCATTTGTGGCTTTTGTAAGTTAAAATGCACTTCAGAGTGTATAGACAGTTACAGGTTCTTGAAAGAGCAGAAGAGTAAGGCAAAATGTGAAAAAGGTTAAAAAAAAGTAATGCGTGAGGTCTAGGGAGCACAAAATGGGGGAAACACAGGGAAGGACTGGAGGGTATAATGGGGGAGAGCTGAAACCATAGGCCTAGGGCACCATTTCACCTAAGTCCAGAATTATGCATAGATTTACTGTAATGTATAATTGTTGCCACTAAAATGCCAGTAGCTGTGAATGTCCCTCTGTGGGATGGCTGAACATAGTGTGGCATGTAGGCCTTTTAAGCAGCATTGTAGCTGCAGGTCAGTCTGTGTGTACTACACCTAAAAGTTTGCAGTATGAACTAAAAGGTTGCTTAGGAGGGGTGGCAGTGATGGGGTGATACCCAGACTAAAAGTTCCTAGGGGGGCCCTCAACTTGACATTTGCTGTGGGCCTCCAAAGTGCTGACACTGCCCTGTGTATGAGTATTAACAATAAACAAATGTATCTTTACCACTTGCAGGTGGGCTAGCAGCCTGCACTCCAGAAGTGCCTATGTGAGATGAATGGAAAGGAAAAAAGTCTACCAAGTATCACAATGTAAATGAAACAAGAAAAACAGCACAGTCCCCTTCAAAAAAAAAAAAAAGAGTGAACATTTGGATGCCCCCTAAACCCAAAGCAGATAGCAAACTCTACTATTTCGGCATGACTATAATCTAACTCACGTGTTATAGTTCGGTTTCGCACTTAGAGGCAATTGTGCAGTATGTCATGTAACGACTGGAGCCCCGGAATAACCCAAAATAACAACTGCCGGACCAATTCCCAGGTAACCATTGATATGCTTTTTTTCCCTGAAACAACCTTAACAATATTCTACTTTTACTACTGATGCGGGTTACCTCTGCATGTAACATTTTCCCTGTGTCTCTAACAGAGGACTGTTTATACAATTCAGGATGTTTCTGCATCGCTTCCACATTGTTCTCATGATGTTTCTCAATACAAATAATGAATGGTGCTACAAGTAGTACTGTGAGTCTATGGCTGTTATATGACGTTACGTAGAACACAGTTATGTTACAAATACCTCCCACAAACTGAAACTGAAACATATCATGTTTATGATAACACATACAATTCCTTTTTGCAGTGCTTAACAGGTATGAGTAGGGGTACAGATTGCCACGTTGTCCTGTGATCTCAAGAACCTGTATCAAAGTTATGAAATATTCACAAGTCTCAATCTATCCCCGAGGGACAACAGCCATCGGAGGTCACTCCATGCTGATGTAAGTATGGCGAGTACAAACACAGCAATTCTACAAGGTGTTCCATAGTCTGTATATGCTTTACACGTCTGTGCCTAGGTATTTGTTGAAGTGTGGAAGGCACACTCTGTGGTCAGTTCATCACGTATCTGATATTTGTATCCGTGTAGTTATATGCAGGTAAGGATCCCAGCAAATGTAAAGTAAACTGAAAAACATGTGGTTAATAGGTTTCATAGGTTTCACTTAGGTTGAGTACTTGGAATAACTGCCCATGCGAGCCATTTTTTAAACCCTATTAGGCCCTTTGTCATGAGAGACTCAAACCCTGCACCTTGTGTTTGTAAAGGCAAACACCTTAACCATCGACCACCCTCCCAACCCAGGTGTGGCACTAATCCCATGCGAGCCATTTTTTCAAACCCTGCACCTTGTGTTTGTAAGGCAAACACCTTAACCATCAGGCCACCCTCCCAACCCAGGTGTATAATCATTAGGACAGCAAACAAAATGTCTTTGGTGTTGCTTTGTATTGTATTATACACAGTGTCTTGCCGAGGATGATTCAGGCTCTATGGTATATCAGCTTTCAAGAATGTCAATCAGACTTGATATCCTTTACCAGTTTGAAAAAATGTGAAAAAATTTGGACTGGGAGACCTCTCTCTACCCAAACTTTACTGCAGTAAGGCGTTGCCAACGAGGAGCTGGTACAGACCTTCACACTTTCCACTTGCCGCAATAATGTTCTTTTTGGATAACAGTGTACATACACACAGGATACTGGTGGTGTCAGCTATATCGTCCGTCTGTCGTTTTACTCTTTATCTTATGTAAAAGACTTTAACTGAAGAACAGTGTTATTGGTTTAACAATCCTCTACATGTCACCTGCTAATGAGCCATGGAGCCTCCGGCTCTGCAGGCATGACAGCTTTTCCACTCCTCTGGCACATGATATGCCATTCCACATACTAGCCTTGAAAGTGCGTGCATTGACACTTTACATTTGGAACTTTGTTGTCCATGCTCAGCAGTATGCTAGAGGTAGACAGCACTTTTTATGTAACTGCGTCCTGGATGTCACCCTGCCAACCTCTCTACTTATTTCTAGGGATCCCATTTTACGGCGCCAGCAGATCATGCTGACTTTAATGGGTTTGTACATGCAATTTACATTCATGGAAAATACAAAAATAATCCCCCAGGTTAGCGTGATTGTCTGGATTCACTACATGTGTTCTATTGTCACTGTAGCTTCTTTTACAGCATGCGGATCACAAAGGGATACTTTATTTTACTGGCACCTTTGCCACTGCTTTCGCTGCATCCGGATTCATGGTTGGGAATGCTTCTACCCATTATAGAATTATATATATAATGTAATCACTAAACAAGTATTTGTTCCCTTCCACATTTTATTCAGATGTACATGAACTCCATACAAATAATCGTCAAATGCAGGTTATGGTGGTGTAGGTAAACTCACTCGCGCCACGGTTTAAATGCGTATCCCTGTGCACATGATATCTACTGCACAAATGTGACCACGCTACTCTGCATGATGTTTAGTATGTGGTTATTAATTCAAGTTATGTTAGGGGTATTCTGTTAACAAATGCCACCATCCCCTTACTGTTGAGACATGTCTTTCTGCACCCATGCCCAGCTCCACAAAGCACATATCTGAATACACATTAGAAGCCATTGTTAATATTGAAGCACATCACTGTGGATATGTGCAGTCCGGCTGTTCCAAGGATTGCTCATATTCGTCACATACCACGAAAACTTTTCTGCTTTTCGTCCAGTTGATGTTTTGCATTGTTTGTAAAATTTCTACATCTAAACTGTCACCGAGGTTTGTCATTCCTCATTCCACAAACACTTTCCAACATGCTTTGAGGCTGCTTGTTTTGCGATCGCATGTGACTCGTATGCCTTACCTTTCCTACTGTTATCCTGTTGCTTTTCCTATGACCTGCACATTTTACAATTACCTACTTTAGTGGTGGTAACTCAGATGAGTCTAATGCATTCAAGAATCAATTGCGCATGATTAATCGGTTTACGGTGGATGTTATCATGGGCTCCCTATTCTTCCACTGCTGCTCATAAACATGCACTTTCTGTACAGACAGCAACATACTGACTACCGGGACACGCCCTGTCCCACACATCAGTTTTTCGCTACAGGTACAAGCACGTGTTACAAAAGCTATCTATTCTGCTGCTTGAGCAGACACGTTATGCTGCAGGGTTTGGCCGTCACCACAATCTCATTATCAATAACTACTGCATAACCTACTTTTGTCGATTCCTGTTGGACTCTGTCTACATGATCCATACACATTGGTGATTACCTCTGCATCATCTAAGGGTATATCAGTGATATCATGTCTGTGTGTAGTTATTTAATCCATTCGTATAGGCAACCAGCCAGCGTGAATGGCTGTGCCATACACAGGTGTCGGACGTGAAACGTTGATAGGTTTCGTATGTTGTGGCCACAACGTTCAATGCACCATATGAGATTGACTCAGTGGTTATGGTCAAACAAGACAAATGTCTAGCACGGGTCCAAGGAATGCTAACTCTTCTCTTGCAGCTTGAACTGAATCATAACTGCATGAGGGGAACTTATTCTCATGAGAGAGGTGAGATCTAAATAACATTAAGGTCGGGGCCTGTACTGCCATGGGTGCTACTAACAACTGCCTGGCCCCGCACAATGTGGCACTGACCATGCCACAGTGTCCAGCTGCAAGTGGTAGCCAAGCTGGCATGGCGTGCTTACTTCCATGCTGTTGCATCAAGACCAGCGTGCATATATATCTCCAGCTTACAATCTACAGTCTGACAACATGTGTTTATGATTATTCAGGGGAGACCTACTGAGATGTTGAAGCTATCGAGATACATTCACAGTCTGCAGAAGGCTGTTTCTGCTTTACTGTAATCCAGTGTAGTATACTTGTTTAGTGCTGCCATAGGTGTATTAAAGATTAAGGCCAGACAATACAGCCAGTTCAAAGCATTGTTTACGGTAACCAGCTTTGACAAATGTTAGGCTCGGCCCAGACAGGACTTCATTCCCTTCTTTGTTAGTTGGCTTGTGTGCTTATGAAATTACTACCTTCCTATAAATAATGTGATGTTCTACCCTACTTGGATACCACATATCCCTAGGTACTTGACCTGTATTCTCTGTGAGTTGCAATTTATGCTTGCTTACTTTATGTCCCCTGTTACTGCTGAATATCTGGATAATGCTATTGTATCTTCCATACATTGCTGCTGGGTAGGGGCATGAAGCAGAATATCATCCACATAAAGTGCCGAACTTGACTGGCCCCAGGTGGAGTTAACACGGAATGTAGCTAGCCATCTCCTGTGGGAATATCATTGTACTTTCACAGATATCGCTGGATAGCCGGGCGCTATGGCTGTATCTGTTACCCTGAATGTACATACAAAAAGCAATACGGACTATCTGGATATATAAGTATTGTGCAAAGGAAGCATAACCCATAATATTACCCCACGGTAAGATACTTCCTGTGGCGTGTTCATACCATGAATATAGTGTGTGTGGGTCTGGCACCATGTTGCTTTACCCTAAGTATTATTACATGAGTTTACAGCTTGTACATACTGTACCATCCGCCATTCCCCCTTTGTTTTCCGATCAGAAGATACAGGGGTATTGCGCTGGTGAATAAGCAGAATTACTTTGTAGATAAGAAATTCCCTCTGTGACTTTTACAGATATCTTCCTGGTGTCCACGCAGTCCTACCTTATACACACTATGGAGGTTGGGTCCTAGCCTTCCCTGTCCTGCATGAGGGGTTCGGTACTTCAATTGGTCAGACAGATATCCTCACTCTGTTCTAAATGACTATCTTCTTACTGGGAGTGTCCCTAGGTATATTCTGAGTTCGGGATGTAGTTTTCAATAGCCTTCTGTGTGGCTACATTTTGGTGCGTTGTGCCACTACACCTCTGTTGCCCACAGGATAACGATGTGGGGACTAGCCTGCCCTCCGCTTCATATCCTGGATGTGATATGTCGGAGGTGGTGAAAGGGTGTTGTGGAGGGCTACTCGGTACTACTGTATTATGATCTTCTCCTGGCCAATACCGTATGATGCTGCTTTTGACATTTGTAGTGTTCTGTTCCCTTCAGTTCACTACATCAATCCCACCTATGTGCATAGACGGATACCCAATTGTCGCTGTTTAACCGCCTGCACATCTTAGGGGCTGCCACCTTTTCAAATGCACACAATGTGGAGACATTAGTGTTGAACAATGTAATTTTCAGAGAAAAAGCACTTATACCCGCGGCCAGTACATAGGACAGGATTTCACTTTTTGCCAGGAGAAGCGTGACCAATTGTTGTAGCATTTCCAGTTGCTTATTCTGTTTATTATGATATTTTGTTCCAGATACAAAATTACTGTTTTATGCTACCATTTTGAAATATATCTGGGGAAATGTTTTGTCCTGAGATATCAGGACATTTTGCCATATTGTTCGGTTTTTGCAGGACACAACGCTATTGGCCAAAAAGAAGGGACGCTTCATCCCTGTCCCTCTCCAGGAATTGGAACAGAGTGTTCCACATGGCAGAACATGTAGCACATCACATTTTCAGGGATTACAATGTTTCAAATAATGATATTTTGTGTAATATACCATCAATGTCATATTATTTATTACCCCATTTTGCTGGATAACTCACATTATGTGCTCTCTGCGATACTGCATATACTTCACGTCACCCATCAAACAGCGGATCCCACATGATCTGTTTCTTCCAATAATACTCCACCCCATATCCTCTCTACCACGACTGCACTCGACACACTCATGCCTTCTCATACCGCGATGGTGTCTCCTTTTTCCCTGGCAATCCACTGTAGTGTCTACAATGACTATTTACTCTGCTGTGTGTTTTCCTGACCTATGTTCCAGATTTAACAGTATTTGGATAGGTCTTAGGTCGCTATCACAACTGTTAACTACAAGTACAATGTAGTCTGGTCCCTGATCTACAATAGAGACAAAGAGGCAAACACTCACTTACCTGAGCCTCCCTGTTTAAAGGCTGCACATTGATTTCTTCTTGGGATCCAGTTTTCTAAAACTTTCAGCCAGCCACAGATCAGACAGTAAACAGCCTCTTTACACACAACAATTTCAGTACGGAGGTCTTTCATTCAAGAAAAAGAACCATTTGAGGCAGGAATTCTCCTGCGTAGATGCTTCCTAACCAGCCATGCACTTTCAGCCTGCTTAGCTTACCAAGGAATTCCGGATTACAGGATCACAATGTCCAAATAAGTTGTTTAAAAACCAGACTTGTAGTTATCAGTAGGCTTTCTAAGTGACAGTCAGCAGCCAATAACACAGGAGGCTCGGGGTTCAAGAAAGTTTTCAGTAATGGTGTACACAGGCAGGCTAAATACATATCGCCGCCACAGTCCAAGTATGAGTTTTGTCTGACTCTATACGACAATAGCTTCTTTCAACATATAGTGTTTTACAATCAGCTTTTGCCCACCTTACTGGCGTGGTGGGTCACAGGGCATTTCCATCACTATGGTCCACAATAATCTATACATCACGTGGGGTGCTGGGGTCGCATGGCTTTACAAAATGTTTTCCCGCATAGCAAAGAATAACACACAGCCTTGCAAGGCACCTTGTCAGGTACACTAACTCAGCCTTCTGTGATTGCCTTAACTGTTTCAAGGACCCTAGAGCTGTTCCGATACAGTACTCAGTTGTAATTTCTTAATCACGTTGCTTTGTGTCTCTCTCTGGTAAGGAGTTGTACTGACCCATCTTCGATAGAGCTCACAAGGCCATCCTCCTCCAGAGGGAAGGAGTGATGTTATGCATGTACATACATTTATTGTTCTGTAACCCAGCAGATAATTAATGCTGACAGACATAAGCCTGCTGTACTGGTTACTGCCAGGATCAAGAATTCCATCACACTACAGCTTAGCTTCACCAATTACATGCAGGCCACTACTACTTTGCCATATTATTGTACGGTACAATTCAATGCATTATATAGTATTTCGAGTCTAAACTTCCAAGCACTTCATTATGTGTGTTTCTATATATATTTTTAGAACAACATCCATCCAGCCATATGCATGTTGTTCCGTCGCGCTTCTATGACGCAACTTCAACTTGTGTATTTGCCCGTCGGCGTGCCCTACTCTCCACATGTGATGTCCCACCTTCCCCTTCTTTGCCTGTAGCACCCTGTTGGGAAAGCGTCCTGTTTGATAGGCATAACGTGTGTTCCGCTATATGTGATCGACTTCCTGCATAGCTAAACATCGATGCAGTGGTTCAACAACTCCGACTTGTCCCATGTGTACAGCTGATTATGTGCACGTTAACCGTGTGCGTATACAAACCTATATGGTTTACGGCCGGGTGCTCCACTGTCATGCGGGATGTACACATTCTGCGGGCACATTCATGCCAGCCATTTACATATACCTGTACCTGAGGTGGGTTGGGTGACATGTAGAGAATACGTATTGTTGGCGTGGCATTTGCCTAACACACAAACATCTTACCACATTTCAGAGTATGCACATTGTAGGTGGGTGTGTATAGCTGCACCACGGATGCTAGCAGAGAATTAGGGTGCACAGGTGGCCACATGGGGTGGGACTGAGCATGTGTACAATGAGGCTATGTGTGTGTGTGTCATCAGAATGCATGGGTTCTGCTTCTGTGGATATTACACACACTTCCAGCTGTCACTCGCCATCCAGTGTGTCACGACAGAGACGTTGCTAGGTGTGGGATATGTTGCTATACTATGTTTGCCCTGTGTTTAAGGTATCTTGATTCACTTACTGTTGTTATGTAAACACAGCTACCGGTTATACTCTCACAACTGCTTGTGACCATTACTTGGATTGGCACCTTTTCCAATGCCCCATAAGTGTTAGGGGCATGTTATGTGGCCAAACTTGAATTTGCAAGGACTACACACACCCACGAGCAGAAGTGCAGTTGACAAGAACTTCACTTGTTTGCCATACTACTATAAAAGCTTATTCTGTAAGCATTTGGGTTTCCTTATTCATTTTCTTATGCCATGTATGCCTTGTTTCATATACCGTCCT